>NW_016821592.1:1280042-1387630 GCF_001698545.2 Rhinopithecus bieti | reverse complement strand
GACCACTGTGTCTACAGGAAATTACCCTGCTGTTGCTCTTAATCCTGACCCACTCCCTTCTTAACACTTTTACAACTTGCAATGATTGAATTGGCTTGCTTACCTGTAGTTATTTGGTTTCGGACAACAGACTCCACTAAGACAGGGCCCAAATCTTTTTTGTGATTTTTTATTCCTAGTGCCTAGTCTACTGCCTGGGACATAGTTAGAGCTCAGCAAATATTTGTGAAATGAATGGTGGATTGATTGTATTTGGATATGATATGATGCAGTGTATGCAATTTTTCACTTGATAGAAGTATATGGAAATTTCTATTACAATGTTTATTTTAAGCTACTGTTTAGAAATCATATATAACATATACTTTCAAGCTCATTTATTTTTACTTTCTCACTTTTCAATTGATGCTTATGTCAGAAAACATAATTTGAGTCATGAATGCATATTAAAACATAGATTGAACTTTATTTTATGGCATCAAAATACTTTCCTGACCCTGAAATATTCTTTTTTCATAATATTCTTATAAAATACTTTCTGACCATGAAATATTATTTTTTATATAATTCTTACGAAAACTAGATTCCCTTAATATTTCTGTTTCTAAATGGAAAGATCAGAAAGACTTTTTCAGATTGGAATGCAAATTCCAAATTTCTTTGCAATGACACATGGGTGTTGTGAATAAACTTATTCCTGGGTAACAGCATGGTCTGTGGAATTAGAAAATCTGGATTCAGGCCGGGCGCGGTGGCTCGTGCCTGTAATCCCAGCACTTCGGGAGGCTGAGGCGGGTGGATCACAAGGTCAGGAGATCAAGACCATCCTGGCTAACACGGTGAAGCCCCATCTCTACTAAAAATTAAAAAAAAAAAAAATTAGCCAGGCATGGTGGTGGGTGCCTGTGGTACCAGCTACTCAGGAGACTGAGGCAGGAGAATGGCAAGAACCTGGGAGGCGGAACTTGCAGTAAGCCGAGATCGCGCCACTGCACTCCAGCCTGGGTGACAGAGGGAGACTCCGTCTCAAAAAAAAAAAAAAAAAAAAAAAAAAACCTGGATTCATATCCAGTTTTTGACAGTCATTTACTATCTGTGTTACATAGAGCAAACTGTGTGCCTTATTTGTGCCTTAATTTTCTCAACAGCACTATCAGGGCATAGCAGAAACATCCATCACAGCGTTGCTGTAATGTTTCAATGAGAAAATGCCTTGTAAACATGTGTCAAAGTACCTAGAATATAGCGAACACCGCCTAATTTTAGATATTGTATGAGTTTCCTAGAGCTGCCTTAATAAAGTACCACAGATTGGAGGCTCGAACAACAGAATTTAATTTTCTCACAGTTTGGAGACCAGAGGACTCAACCTAGGTGCCGACAGGCTTGGTTTCTCCTGAGGCCTCTTTCCTTGGCTTGTAGATGGCTGCCTGCTCCCTGTGTCTTCACATGGTTCTCCCTTCCTTCCCTCTGTACTTGTTGTGCCAAAATTTCCTTTTTTTTTTTTTTTTTTTTTTTTTTTTTGAGACATGGTCTCACTTTGTTGCCCAGGCTGCAGTGTAGTGATGCAATCACGGCTCACTGCAGCCTTTACCTCCCAGGCTCAAGTGATCCTCCCATCTCAGCCTCTCAAGTAGTTGTGACTGCAGGCATCCATCCCCATGCCTGGGTAATTTTGTTTATGTTTATGTTTTTGTTTGTTTGTTTTGTTTTGGTTTTTAGAGACGAGTTTTGTCATGTTGCCCTGGCTGGTCTTGAACTCCTGGGCTTAAGTGATCCTCCTGCCTCGGCCTCCCAAAGTGCTGGGACTATAGGTGTGAGTCACTGTGCCCAGCTTGCATTTCTTCTTTTAAGGACACCAGTCCTATTGGATCAGGACCCACCTAATAACTTCATTTCAGTTTAATTACCTCTTTAAAAACCCTATCTTCAAATACAATCACATCTTGAGGTACTAGGGGTTAGGACTTCAGCATATTACTTTTAGGGGACACAATTCAGCCCTTAACATTGTTGATATCATTCCCCAAGATCATGTGTAGAGTTTCTTTCTTCAACACTGGTTTTTGAAATCCTGCAGACTTTTTAATGAGAATTTGAAGAGATGAACATCATCACATCTGGTAACTAGCATTTCGAGGGAAACTTGCAGGGTGCTTGTCTCTTTTATGCTTGTTATTGGCTTGTTTTTAAAGTGAGTGTTCCTTATACTTCCTGGTTTTAGCAAATAATTTACTAAGGTCTACTTAAGTTGTGTGAGACTAAGAATAAACACAATTGTAAACTGGGTATGATGGTCAGAACCACCCTGGAAGTGAACGGTGAGCTGAGCTGAGTGTGGGTGAAGGTGAAGCCGTAGCCGTCCTTCCCCAATGCTCACCAGCCTGCACCCTCCAGGGCTTCTCAACCTCTGTGTAGACACTCTGACCCATTCCAATAAGAGAGAAAGTACTTGAAAAGTTATATTGCCAATTTTTAGAAAGTAAAAGTGGAAACAGATCTTCAGACCTACCTTTAATGGTACAGGCACACTGAAACCCCAACACCAAACTCTGAGGTTTTACTCTCCACCATTGAGAGATGCTAATCTAAGCTAAAACTTCTCTCCAGCAACAGAATAACTCTTTGTAATATATACTTGAAAGTTAAGCATAGACAGTGTATTGAAATTCCTGGGCTTGAATCTTGCCATTTATTAGCTATTTGGTTGGTACAAAAGTAATTGTGGTTTTTGGCATTAAAAGTGATGGAAATTGGGGCAAAAGCAGGTAATTAGAAGTAATATGTGATGGTAAGCATGTCATTTACCCTCTCTGAGTCTCAGTTTCCTATACCATAAAATTGGGAAAACAATATATATTTCTCTCCTATCTCCCTGAACTCTTATGAGGAGGAAGAGGTATAATAAAGCACTTAGAAAACTATAATCAACCAAAATCAATGCAACAGTCAATACAAATCAATACTGATAGTGAACACTTAGATGGTCCTTACTCTGCTAGGTGCCATTCTAAGAATTTCATATGCATGGGTTCATTTGATCTTCAAAACAACCCTATGAAGTAGGTACTGTCATTAGCCCTCATATGGCTGTTGAATTAGATACACAAATTTTAAGTTGGCTTTTAAATTCCTGTATGCTTGGGTTTCTCACACTTCATTGTACATATGAGTCCCCTGGGAATCTTGTTGAAAAATGCAAAGTCTTATTTAGTAGATCTGGGGAGGGGCTAGAGATCTTGCATTTCTAACATGTTCTCAAGTTATCAGATTTAAAGATGAGTTGTATGCATTTTTCTTTTGCACACACAAAAAGCAAGTATTCTAAATTTGCTGGTTCTGTGTTAAATGACTGTCAGTAACATGCTTATTAGTGATGTGTGTGGTATGGGAGGGGTATTTGTATGTATGTATTTAAACAATCTAACATTGAGTATTTCAGCACATGAAAATGTGCTCAACATCACTAGCCATCAGGGAAATGCAAATCAAAGCCACAGTGAGATACTACTTGATACCCATTAGGATGGCTATAGTAAAAGAAAATAAAACAAGTGTTGGTGAGGATGTGGAGAAACTGGAACTCTCATACATCGCTGGGAAGATATAAAATGATGTAGCCACTGTGGAAAACAAATTGGACATTCCTTAGTAAGTTAAACACAGACTTGCCATATGATCCAGCAATTCCACTTGTAGATATACACTCAAGAGAATTGAAAACATGTTGGGACTGGCCGGGCGTGGTGGCTCAAGCCTGTAATCCCAGCACTTTGGGAGGCCGAGACGGGTGGATCACGAGGTCAGGAAATCGAGACCATCCTGGCTAACACGGTGAAACCCCGTCTCTACTAAAAAATACAAAAAAAATCTAGCCGGGCGAGGTGGCGGGCGCCTGTAGTCCCAGCTACTCGGGAGGCTGAGGCAGGAGAATGGCGTAAACCCGGGAGGCGGAGCTTGCAGTGAGCTGAGATCCGGCCACTGCACTCCAGCTCGGGCGACAGAGCGAGACTCCATCTCAAAAAAAAAAAAAAAAAAAAAAAAAAAAAAAAAAAATGTTCACACAAAACCTTATACATGAATATTCCTAATATCTATATTGCAAATGCCAAAAGATGGAAACAACTCAAATATCCATCAATTGATAAATAAACAAAATTGACATATCCCTACAATGGAAAATTATTTAGCCATAAGAGAATGAAATACTGATACATGCTACAACATACATGAACACTGAAAACATTATGCCATGTGAAAGAAGCCAGATACAATAGGCCACATATTGTATGATTCCATCTATATAAAATATCAACAACAATAGGCAAACTCATAAAAACAAAAGAGGCTGGGCACGGTGGCTCATGCGTGTTTTTATTTTTAAAAAGTACAGGTGTTTCTGACCAACTATTCCTTAATCCAAGGTCACAACTTACTCCTATATTTTCTCCTAAGAATTTTATAGTTTTAGCTCCCACTTTTAAGTCTGATTCACTTTGAGTTAAGTTTTGTATATGCGGTGAGATAGGAGCCCAACTTTACATTTTTGCACATGGATTACCAGTTGTCCCAGCCCATTTGTTGAGAAGACTATTGTTTCCACATTGACTTGTCTTGGTACCCTTATTACGATGATTAAATTGTTTGTGTCACTTGGCTAGGCTATGGTACCCAGTCATTTGTGAAGGTATTTTGTAGATGTGATTAACATCTACAGTTGATTGACTTTAAGAAAAAGAGATTACCCTGCATAATGTGAGTCATCCTCATCCAATCAGTGAAGGCCTTCAGAGCAAAAATGGAGGTCTCCCTGAGAAGAAGGAATTTTGCCTCAAGACAGTTACGCAGAAGTTCTGTCTGTATTTTGCCTGCTGGCCTACCCTACAATTTTTACACTCAAAACTGCAATATCAACTTTTGCCTACTTTGCTTGCCTTTTCTTTCTTTTCTTGCCTAATTGCCCTGACCAGAACTTCCCATACAATATCAAATATAAGTGGCAAGAGTAGACATCCCTGTCTTGTTCCTTATCTTAGAGAAAAGCTTTTAATCTTTTCCATTACATATAATTTAGTTGTGTTTCTTTTGTAGATTCTCTTCATCAGTTTGAGGAATTTCCATCCTATTCCTAATGTTTTAGTGTTTTATAATGAAAGGGTGTTGGATTTTGTCAAATGCCCTTTCCACATCTATTGAAATAGTCATGTGGTTTTTGTCCTCATTTTACTGACTTAGTGTATAAAAGAGGTTGATTTTTATATGTTGAGCCACTCTTGAGTTCCTGGGATAAATTCCACTTGGTCATGGTATATAATTCTTTTTATATTTGCTAGAAACACACACACATACACCCTAAAACCACTGTATTAAAAGCATTTAGCAATAAAACAACCAACCAAATAAAAAAGAAACAAAAATAAAGTCCCTGAGATAACTTTGTAAATTGAAGATGTTTTTGTAATTTTAAGAAATTATTATGTTTGGAATGTTGTCAGATACAGTACATCTGAATTGAACAAAAATGACTAGGTCATTCTGATGAATCAAACTTTATTAGACAAGCAGGATTCAATATGGCTTATAGAACATCTTTGAATTTCTGCCATAATTTCAAATATTACATTCTTTTCCACATTACCTGCACTTCCATTTGCTGCCTCCAAATCCCTGGGGGGTAGGGGCTATTAGGGATAGTGCAGAGTTGGTGGGCATGGCATATACTCTGGATTACCCTAAAAATGCAGCATTTTAGGGAAGGTAAGTCCAGCAAGTAGAGGCAAACGCGAGCCAGGCATTATGTGTGTCTTGTTAACTCAGCTGTTAATCATGCGGGCTTGTAGGCCATGGGGTCAGAAATCCCTTAAATCACTCAATTTTTGGCCTTAAACCCAGCTGCTTCAGCACAGAAATCATTGCTCATTTTCACTTTGGATTACCAGTTGCTTATTAGTTTCCACAACTGTCTTAGATGTGCAATTGTATACTTGTGGCATTTTTGGTAAGGAGTTCCATTTATTTAGAGTAGAATAGCTAAATGTACAGAGAAATGGAGGGTTGTTATAGAACCTTGGTCAAGTGTGAAGGACTTCAAGGTGCGTGTAAAATTCACTTAATCTGTATCCTTTAAATGTGTATCAAAGGAGATGACTTCTCAACACTTCCATCTTTTCTCACTGTCCCCATTAGCATTACAGGTCTCTCTGCCAAGAAGTCTTCCTTACCTCTGACTAGCCTTTTTCTCTTGTTCTGTCATCAGTGAAGATAGAGAACAGCTGCTCTATTTTATGGCCTCACTGTTACTTTAATTTATATCTGCTGTAAACAGGATTGCTTAAAACTTAATAGAACATTTCAGTTGGGCATGTAGAAAGGACCCTCTGTCTTGCCCCAGTCATTCCCAATACATGTAGTTTATTGCCTTAATTTATGATTTTGTGTCTGTTGTTGTTGCCTTTTTTTGGTAAATAGCGTGATTTTATTTTTATGACCATATTCTTCCTAGGAATTCTCTGGGCACATGGTGTTTCAAAATCTTGCTAATTTAAAGACCCATTTCACAGACTGAGAGATGATCTTGATAAGATAATAAAAGGAAAGTTTAAGTAATACCTTGTGGTCTCAAAGTTGGCAAAGACTCAAGCATTGCTATTGCAGCTCCTCAGAGGTGATGTGGCTGGAGCTCATAGATAAAGGCTCTGTAGCTAGATCTGTGTATCTAACATTACTGCTGGTATTTTACACAGTGAGAAATATCTAAGGGGAAAATCCTGGCATGAAGTGGAGTGCCTCTTTCCCTTTAGATGCCTTTCTACTTTGGCCAAAGAATGGAGAAGTCTTTTGTAAGGGCAGACTGGTAGCTTCTACCCACTGATGGCACTGACCTGTGACCCAGAGAGCAAGGATAAAAAATGTATAAATAGGCATATGATTTCTCAGAGAATGTTGCTTAAAGCTTAAGTCATGGGGCTAAACTTTTTCCTGCCCTGTGGATTTATGACCTCATATGTGGATGGGAGAAATGCAACAGCAGATCACCACTGGGTGAACCGGCAACCTCTGCTGTGGGCTGCAATTTCTTACCCTCTCAAGGAAGCAAATCAGGTTACTCCCTTGTGAAATCATGTTTTCACTCCATCCCATTGCCTCCTTTGTGGGCTTAGAGGAATTCCTTCACTGATACAGATAACCCCAAAGCTGACCAGGATTGTTTTCAGGGATTTTACAAATAGGAGAGAAGAGCTCAGAGGTAGGGATTTCAGTTTCCATTGTTAATTCAACATCCTTTCTTCCTGGAAGTGGAATCAATGACATATTCTCTAGCAGAATCAACTCTTGTTTTTAAATAGCAGGTGATAAGGATCTAGGGACCATTCTAAGGGATTTCTCTTTTCCGTGATCAAATTCTTTAGAAACCATGAATTCTTCTGACAGTCTGTTATTTCACAAAGGGACTTTCTAAAAATTGGCCTACACTGGTAGTAGATTTGTACTGTTGTCAAAAACTACCCCCATGTGCTGTGCTTAACTGTTTGGGTCCTAATCCAGGCTCTACCACTTAACCTCCCTAGGCCTCAGAATAACAATATCTACCTACATGCACCTGAATCTCTTAGAACAATGCTCAGCAGACAGTGAGTGCTTAAACTAACCTTGGCCATGATGACAATGGTGGTGGTGGTGGAGATGATGTCCTAGGTGCTTGACTAGTCTCTTTAGATATAAGCGAATCCTCACAAGTATCCATTTCCCTTTTACAGATGAAAGAGAAAGTCTCAGAGAGAATAAATAATCAGCCCAAGGCCATAAAGTTAATAGGTGGCGGGGCAGGCATTCAAGCTTGGGTATTTCTAATCCTGCCTGAAGCTCTTTATTGCACCACCAGGTTACTGGCCCAGACATCAGCAATATGCATTAGGAAAGTTCTTTATGATTTAGAATCATTTCACAAACATTACTTGTCATTGTTTAGCCTTTCCGTGGATCTATAGGTTTTGATTACCAGCATCACAATGAACAAATGAGAACATGGGTTCAGATAGGATGAAGCTGGCTTGAGTTTACCCACCTAACAAGTGTGGACAGGGACCTGGCTCAGCCTAGGTTACTCCGCCTATGGAATGAATGCTTTCTGTAATCCAACATGGCTTTCAGTGCCCAATCTGAATTCCTTTCCTTGTCCATCAAGACTGCCATCTGTTCCCTCAATGCATGCTTCAGTTTTTCATTTAAACTCCGGTCAGGAGTCCCTTCTCAGCTGGTCAGCTCACCAGGTGTTCTATTTGGATCCTCTGCCCTTGCTGTGCTGCTTTGCACATGGTCTTGACAAGTTTTTCTTCACAACTGACCTTCGAGGAAGATCCTGTGACTGCCTAGGTCACGGGGCTGGGATATGACACAGCTGGATGCAGAGACCCTCCAAGCACTTCCTTACACTGTTGTGTGCTCAGAATCACTGCCTCCTTAGCCCTGATGAAAGAACCTTTAGAAGGCCTGCTCAGTGGCTCTGAGGTCTCTACCGGAGAAAAGACCATTTCTGAGATAACAAGTATCTGACTGAAGTAGCAGTGGTTCTTAACAAGAGCTCCTTGAAGTGGTCTTCAAAGTAAGCCAGTAAGCAGACACAGCTATTGGTGAGAACCGGTATAATGCATAATTATCTCAGTTCTGAAGAAAACAGGTGGTTTGCATGACTAGCTTAGAAACAAGTGGACTGGGTTGTATTTGAATGTTGAAATTACAAAGTCAAGAGACTGTACCCTGTATCATAGAAGGGCAGTAACTTTTTATTGAGGGTAGTTATCAAATCTTTATTGAGTACCATCTAAATGTTATAAACTCTGCACTGGGCACCATGGATACAGTAGTGAATAAGACGGACAAAATCCCTGTCCTTGTGAAGCTACATCCTACTAGAAGAGCTAGACTAAAAATAAATGCATAATATTATATTTGGGAGTAGTAAATACTATTCTCCAGAAAAATAAAATGTGGTAAGGAGATAGAGATTGAGTGTGTGTCAGGAGTATGCATCATGGTGACTGTTTTTGATACAAAATGGAAGTATCTCTGGGGAGGTGATTTTAAAGGTAAGAAGGAGCTGACAATGAGGAGATCTGGGGGGAAAATATTCTGGATTGCAGACTTAGAAAGAGGAAGTCTCCTGAGCAGAAAGGAACTGGGCATGTTCGTTAAATAGCAAGAAGTCATTCTATATGTTAAGTGTCCTTAAGAAAGTAGTGTAATTTCTCTGACTCTCATTTTCCTTACCTACATAAAACTCAGATGTCAACTGTGGCCTCTTTTGCTCTCAAATTAGAGGAAGTATTGCACTAATGCATCTCCCCAGCCATCACCCTCACTACAATCCTGTAGCCAATAAAAGTTTGGTTGGGCGAGGTGACTCATGCCTGTAATCCCAGCACTTTGAGAGGCCCAAGTGGGCAGATCACCTGACATCAGGAGTTCGAGACCAGCCTGGACAACATGGTGAAGCCCTGTCTCTACTGAAAATACAAAAATTAGCCGGGCGTGGTGATGCGTACCTGTAATCCCAGCTGCGTGGGTGGCTGAGACAGGATAATTTTTTGAACCCAGGAGGCAGGTGGAGGTTGCAGTGAGCCGAGATCGCACCACTGCACTCTAGCCTGGACAACAGGGTGAGACTCAGTCTCAAGAAAAATAAAAAATAAAAATAAAAAAATAAAAAATAAAAAAACTCCAAAGCCCCTGCCTCTCAAAGATTTCCCAGTTCCCGATCCCATATAGTTTTGTCTCTTGAGGCTTTGACTGCAATGGGAAACCCAGACCCTTTCATAAGAACCACAGAAACCCCCACCTAGGAATTGTGTGCATAGCAGATGAGCTGAAGATTTGGGGCTGAAGAGAGCCCTGAGGGGAAAACAGCCAACCTGTACAGGAGCTATAGGGCTGACAGCTCCCATACAGCAGTGCTAGGAATTCTCTGGCTCTTTCTCAGGGCTAGCCTCTAACTTTCTGGCTCCCTCTCCTCTTCTTTTATTTCTCTCACCTTTTCCTTCCAATAACAAAACAACAACTTTTTTCTCTCTTCTCCTGCCCCCATCTCTTTTGACATCACAAAATCTCAACTAACCCCAAATATCTTTCAAAGTATTTTCTTGAACAAATACAATGGCATCTCTCAACATGATTCTGGAGCCAGTTTTAGTAAAAAGTAATTTTTCACATCTCTGCATTTAAATTGCAGGCAATTATATTGGCTTTTTGAGGTCATTGGAAGGATGACACAAGATGATACATGGACTAGCTTTAGTGGCATTACAGGCATACAGTAAATATTTGATTAACAGAGGGGAGGATAAGTGTGGTGACCATTGTGGCAGTGGTTGTTATCAACCCACTACTTGTTTGAGGCCAGACAACTTTGGAGTTTAACTTAGAGGAGCTAAAGAGAAGAAGAACTAAGAAAGTTCTTGCCACAAAGAGGGAAGCAGAATATTGCGGGTACACTGAAGGGCAGAATGAAACAAAACAAACAGAAAACTCTAGAGATTGGAGGTAGGTCAAAGAGAACGGAGAAGAAAAGTGATAGATGCAAAGCTATGCAACAAAAATGTAAATAAGCTTTATAAAACTTCAGACCTAAGTCCTAAACCTGGTGGGTGAATGGCACTTAACATCTCTCCTACGCTGTGGAATACGAATTTGCAGAAAGCAGTTGAAAGAGCACAAAATGACTTCTGGTTAAGGATCATGGTATACAGGCATTAATTCTCACCCTCCCCTTCTTCAAAATCTCAAAAGAACTAAAACAGAAAAATATTTTAGTTGCCAATGAAATAAGGATATGACTGCAATCTTAAACCACAAACTATGTAGCAAACCTGCCAAATGCTGTGAAATCTGGACCAAAATGAGGAAGAACACTAAAAACTAACAATATATCCTCAGACCTTGGGCAAGAGAGACATTTCCCCAAAAGAAAGTGAGATTACCCTGAAATGCCATCCAGTGATTCTTCAAGGGAGGTAAGATCCAGGGGCACCAGGGCCATGGCAGAAGACGACTCTCCCTTTAGACTCAACTTGATACCACAGAACATGGCAGGCAGAAAAGCAGAGGAACCAGAGTGGTACCTGATTTTTATCCAATATTCATTCTCTTGCTGTGGGAATGACCAAGGCAGAGAAAGTGGAGGAAAATCGCATTTTCCAAATTACCAAGCTTTTCAATGACAAAAATTGAGTGGTGATATACAGTTCCAGAATAAGGAAAATAACAGATTTGGTGAGAGGCTGTAGGAGGCAATATACTGTGTTCAAGCTTACTAACAACCCCCACTACTCCCCTTCCTTTGTGGATGATTTTTCAGCAAGTATACAAGATGAATGACAATCTGAAAGAACCATCCCACAGACATGCTTTGAAATGAGAGAGAAAATAAAGAAGAAAGGAATGTAGGATGAAGATAAAGAACTACAAAAGAAATCATCTAAGAAAATGAAGAGTTCAGACAGAGTTCTCTATAATCTCAAAGAAATTATAGGAGAAAAGTGTAAATAAAAAATATTACAGAAAAAAAGCCATACTACAGCCAGGTGCGGTGGTCATGCCTGTAATCCCAGCACTTTGGGAGGCCAAGGTGGGTGGATCATGAGATCTGGAGTTCGAGACCATCCTGGCCAACATGGTGAAACCCCATCTCTACTAAAAATACAAAAAATGAGCTGGGCTTGGTGGCATGCACTTGTAGTCCCAGCTACTCAAGAAGCTGAGGCAGGTGAATTGCTTGAACCTGGGAGGCAGAGGTTGCAGTGAGCCCAGATGGTGCCACTGCACTCCAGCCTGGCAAGAGAGCAAGACTCCATCTCAAAAAAAAAAAAAAAAAAAAAAAAAAAAAGCCATACTACAAGCAACCAAAATTAGAATAAACCTAACTTAAAACAGACGGGACTTGTATTAATTCATTAATTCATTCAACTAGTAATTAGTAAATACCCCCTCCATGCCCAGAGTGCTTCTTGATGCTGGGAACTTAGCAGCGTCTAACGTGGGCAACATCTCTGCTTTCATGGAGCTTACAACCTAGGGTGGATGGGGGATAGTAAAAAGTAAAGAATACATTTTGATAGTGCTATAAATAAAGTAAAACAGAATGACATAATAGAGTATGAAAGTTACTGGGTGACCATGGAAGTCTCTCTCACTGCAGGACATTTTATCTGAAGCCTGTATAACATCATGAATGATTCAGACCTGCAAATATCTGGGGAGACATTCTATGCACATATTATTATAAAAAAGAAAGATTATAAGGAAAAAGACATGAATGATAGGTAAGGAATATTCAACAAATACATAATTGGTGTTTGCAAAGAAGAAATGAACAAAAGAAACAGAAAAAATGTTTAAAACATAGGAAAACCAATCCCAGAACAAATGCGTAAGTCTGCAGATTGAGAGAATAATGCTCTAATGAAAACTTATTTGAATGATCAACACCAGTACTTAAAAATAATACGGGCAACCAGCCCTGAATCTAGTCTGGTCTCATGGCTTGCTTTGACTGATTTCATGAGGTGAAAATTATTTCGTGGCAGCCCTGAGTTTACAGCCCGAAGAGGCCTTGCATACTTTCACTCCCTTTCTCACAGCCCTGCTGCCATCATGTGAACAAGCCTGGGCCATCCTGCTGGAGTATGAGAGATCACAGGGCCAAGTCACCCCCACTTTCCCTGCCAAGAGATAATCAACTACCACACGAGTGAGGTGATTCTAGGCCAGCCAGGTTCCAGTTGACGCATGTCCTAACTCATTCACCCAAGATCAGCCAAGCCATATCAGCAGGACCATCCCTACAGACCTGCAGGTCTGCAGCAATGATTAATGGTGTTTGTTTTCAGCCACAGTGTTTTGGGGGTGATTTATAAGTCAACAAAAGCTAAATATGATGAATGTCTAAATGTTTTCATAATCTTTTCTTGACTTTAGAGAGATAAGTTAGAAAATAATGTCTTTTGTGAAGAAATGTTTACCTGAAATCCAGCGTATCCAATTACATTTCAGTTTCTTTTTCTTCTGTTAAAGGAAACTTACATTTAATACCTTTTATTTAAAATCACATTTCGTATGTCTAATTTCTACTTTTACTATAAAATGGATTCTATTTCATCAAAATTCTAACTTTTATTTTTTAAACCGTATGGATGTATAAAGAGATGTGCAGGACAATTTTTATCCAGTGTTAATAGTTGCTCTTTCATTGGCAGCAAGAGTTTGTATAATTTTTCTGTTGCTCTTTGTAATTTTCTGTATGGCTTGAATTTATTGTAATGAGTATGTACCAACTTTGTAAAAACAGTTGAGTCATTCTTTTAAAAGAGCTCGACAGGCAGAAAGGAAGTGCTCAGAAAAGGCTGGGAATATGTTGAAAGGGTGTAAGAGCAACATGGGATCCTGGATTGGCTCCTGTGTCAGAAAATGGACATTAGTGGAAAAACTTGCAAAATGTGAATAGAGTCTTTATTAGTATTGGGTTAACGTTAAAGCAGACTTGATCATTGTACTGTGGTTGGTCATGAAAGATGTTCATAATAGAAGTTGAGCGAAGGGTGAAAGGGAACTCTCTAGACTATTTTGGGAACTAAGTCTAAAATTATTTCAAAATATAGTTGAAAAGGGATAAGACTGTGCTTAATTGTATAAATAAAAGTCCCACTTTGATCTATCAAAATCAACAGTATTTGATCTTACTTTTGAAATGGAAAACCTATCATTCTTTGTGAAATAAAGGGGGAATAGTTAAAAGATAGTCAGTAACTAATGAACATAGTAAATAAAAATTGCTATTAGGTATTAGCTGACTTTGATTCATAGTTTTAGAGTTCCAGGATATTCTGGGAAAGAAATTTGCTGATGTAAATGTATAATGGCAGCAACATACTATCACTGCTGTTATTAATATTTTGATAATGTTTGGTCTGTCAAGGACCAAAGCAATTCTGTATTCTATACAAGCAGTTTGTATACATTTTACATGTCTAAAGTAATTATTAATATATTTTCAGTTTAATTTAAAGATTGTTATTTGACCAGAGGAATAATTAAGGAATCAGAACAGTGGATTACGTCTCCACGTTAGCAAAATGTGACAGATACATAATCTGTACTGGAAGTGATTTAAGCCTGGTATTTGTGATGCATCAAAGGAAAGCCCATTTGGTCTAGGTTGAAATAGTTTCCTTAGATGAGGAGTACTCTACTTTTTATCAGTTATATTATTCTTCACATCCATTTTGGTTCCAGAACTGAATGACATCCATGCCACACCATGTATCAAAACACTCTATAATACATTTTTAAAAACCTCTAATACACTCTGATTGTTTCATAAAGGAGTTATCTTTTAAAAGAGCAGACCAGGTTCATGGCAGGGAAGTTCTCTGGTGCATTCTGAAGCAAATAGAAAGAAAACAACAAAATCTTAGAAACTTGTAACTGACAAAATCAACTGCATTTGTTTTAGTTTGGAAACAGCACCAGTTTCTTTCTTCTAAAAGAGCAAGAATTCACAGCAAGAATATTATTTTTGTTTACAAGAGTTGTGTCTGAACCCTCTAAAATACGACTGTCAAGTCAAATGTCAAGAATGTTAATTAGCGAAAGGAAGGGGAGGAGTCGACAGGAGGCAGGCCTTCAGCACCAGCTCACTCTGTAAACAGAGCTGTGTCTTGAATTCCACAGCAATGGCATGGAGGCATTCTTTGAAAAGAGGAGATAATAGATGATGAAGTATCTAGCAAAGAAGATATGAAAAGCTGCTGTCCAAACACTGTTTATCAAACAAATATACTCTGATTGTAAACTGCCAAAAACTGAGTTTCAGTTTGTTTAGCTCACCAATGTGTGAGTGTGAGTATTCACTATTTGCATTTTATTTCAGTTCTTCTCACTGAGGTCGTTCCTTATTTGAATTAATTCATGCCCTCTGTTCAGAGGATCTCTCCAAAGTAGATTACAAGATTCAGAGATTTTTTTTTAAGTACATTGATAACTTCTCCAATTCTAAATATTCTACTGTTTAATCATTGGCCCATTATCCCAGGCATAAAACAGGGAAGAAAGATACACCCGTGTTAAAACCAACAGGCTTTTTTTTTTTCATACTTTATGTTCTAGGGTACATGTGCACAATGTGCCAGTTTGTTACATATGTATACATGTGCCATGTTGGTGTGCTGCACCCATTAACTCATCATTTACATTAGGTATATCTCCTAATGCTATCCCTCCCCCTTTCCCCCTACCCCACAACAGGCCCCAGTGTGTGATGTTCCCCTTGCTGTGTCCAAATGATCTCATTGTTCAATTCCCACCTATGAGTGAGAACATGCAGTGTTTGGTTTTCTGTTCTTGCGATAGTTTGCTGAGAATGATGGTTTCCAGCTGCATCCATGTCCCTACAAAGGACATGAACTCATCCTTTCTTATGGCTGCATAGTATTCCATGGTGTATATGTGCCACATTTTCTTAATCCAGTCTGTCATTGATGGACATTTGGGTTGGTTCCAAGTCTTTGCTATTGTGAATAGTGCCGCAATAAACATACGTGTGCATGTGTCTTTATAGCAGCATGATTTATAATCCTTTGGGTATATACCCAGTAATGGGATGGCTGGGTCAAATGGTATTTCTAGTTCTAGATCCTTGAGGAATCGCCACACTGTCTTCCACAATGGTTGAACTAGTTTACAGTCCCACCAACAGTGTAAAAGTGTTCCTATTTCTCCACATCCTCTCCAGCACCTGTTGTTTCCTGACTTTTTAATGATTGCCATTCTAACTGGTGTGAGATGGTATCTCATTGTGGTTTTGATTTGCATTTCTCTGATGGCCAGTGATGATGAGCATTTTTTCATGTGTCTGTTGGCTGTATGAATGTCTTCTTTTGAGAAGTGTCTGTTCATATCCTTTGCCCACTTTTTGATGGGGTTGTTTGTTTTTTTCTTGTAAATTTGTTTGAGTTCTTTGTAGGTTCTAGATATTAGCCGTTTGTCAGATGAGTAGATTGCAAAAATTTTCTCCCATTCCCAACAGGCTTTTTATTTCCTCAAATGATCCTGTGTCTTACCTTATTTAGATATCATATGGTATATGTAAATAGATGTGGATAGGTTTGACAATTATTTTCTTTTTCTTTTAGACCTAGAGTTTAACCAAAACCATCTCTTCCATGCAGCATCACCCCAAATTCAACAGAGTGGGACTTGGCAGACAAGTTTTAATTATAGATCCTGCATCTATCTTGTGTCCATCAATATCATGGTTAACTTGGAAGTTAAAGAGGCATTTTGCAATATCACAGGTCACTTCTCAACTCATTTAAAATTAATCCCAGTTAAAATAAAAAATAACACAAATCAAACAGGGCGTTTGTCATGTTAATTTTGTAGTTGCACTGTCAGAATTATATATCAGCTTTGCCTAAGGAGTAAAATGAAACACACCCAAATGTAGTATTTTTAGGAAAAAATGTCTGGAAATGAGGGCATACGTTACTATGAATTTTTGTTAAAGATAAGCAAAACTCTCTCATGTGCTAAAATTTATTGAGTGGACAAAAATCTCCTCCACAGATGCAATTATTCACATACTCATTAGTCAAATATTTAGTGTGTGCCTTGAGGATACACCATAAATCAACCTCTTCTCTGTTCCTCTTCCCCAGTCTCCAAAATCTACCTCCTACCTCCAACCCCAGACTCACATGGAATTGCAAATAGCTTGATTGGATAAGCATGAACATCAGAGAAAACTCTCTGATACATTTTTGATACTTGCTGGTAAAAGTATGTTGGGTGTTTTTCTTTCTACCTAAGGATGTTCCATCCATCATGGAGGGAAAATGGGGCTGCGAGAAGCCTGCCTCAGCTGGCAGGGTCATATCCACTCACAGATGTTGAGGAGTCTCCATGACAATGAGGACTTGAGGTGGGGAAGAAGAGACCCAGATGTCTGCTTTGCCTTCTATTCAAAAGCCAAGTGTCTGATTTTTCAAGTCTAGGGCTTTAAAACAAAAATCTCATTTGCGACATGCAGTCAGCAGAGGAGGTGCAAAGCTCAGGACCTACGCCAAGGGGTTAGCAGCACTGGAGCCTCTGAAACTACAGTGCCACCTGACTGTGTGTTCAGAAGACATCCCTCCCCTCAGCAGGGCCAGGCTGACCACCAGACCGGCTCCAGAACCTGTTATTTGTACACCGTATTTGAAATGGAACTCAGAAATGGTACACTGGGTGAAAGTCAGGATGTTCATAGAATTTATTATCCAGACTGGACATTTTTTAAAAGAGAGCACTACTAATAATCACGCCAGGTCAACAGGCATGAGTGGAGCATGCCCCAGAAAGACTCGGACACACGGCCATACCTATATTTTTCTATTTAGCAATTTGCAATTACTGCACACTTGAAGCATGTGTAGCTTCCCTGAGGCTCCACCTCCAGGGTTATACTGCCTGGAAATGTATTTTGGGGCAAAACAAACTTGTTGAAGAAAATTTCCTCACAAATGTGTAGCAATAACTCTAGGGGAAGTCACATTCCCACTTGTCTTGCCCACTGTGGTTAGAGGAGATTCTAGAATTAGAAAAGAAACCAAAAAATGAAAGACCTGCTCTAAGGGCTTAATTTTGCCCTTCAGGAAACAAACATACAGAGTGGCCCGTGGGTTCTTTAAAAATGTTCTCCATCAATCTTCCACCTCCTGTTTCTTCAACTGCCTCTATCTTATTTGACTTTTTGAGAAAAGTAGTTTTATCTCTGGTCTAGAAACTTTGGTAGAGTTTGTCAATATCAGGAAGTCCATTAAGTGAGATCGCAAATTATCCTTGCCAGAGCATGGCTGGCTGTCCAGCAGACAGCATTTTATGTTTTTGTCTTTCTTTATTTGAAATATCTTTGATGTATCATCTCAGACAAAAGATGTAGTCGCTCAACAGCTCAGGGAAGAAGGCCTGAGCTTGCCACAGGAGGAGACAGGGCTAGGGCTGGGGAGTTGGGGGGAGTGTAAATAAAGTAGAGGCCTGGGCAGAGCTACAAGAAATATTTAGCATTCCTGGCTTCCCACAAAGGGTAGGTCAAGGAGAGGGAATGAGCAGTTGGGATGGAGCGTATACCACAACTATTCTTTTTCGGGCCTAATCCAGTCCACTGTAACACATAAACGTCCCCAGTGGGCAGACCCCGAGTTTATTGTGCTGTGTGGCAAATGCTAAGTAATTACACACGATGCCTGTCTATATGCAGGACGGGGTCAAACTCTGTGGCAAAGACACAGATGCTGGTTTCGTGTCTGTGTGATAAATTCACTTTTGCTAACAATCGTCAAAGCCACGTTCATAACACTATCTGTTTAAGGGATTGAGCACTACAAGTCTGCTTCCACAGGCCCCCGTCAAAACAAAGTCCACTGCTTTACAGTGTGCCCACAGGCAGTCTGTGTCAAAACTTGATGTCAGCTTTTGGAGTGGGATCTTGGAAGAGGAGCCATGCTCACTGTTATTTGCCTGGTTAGTGAATTGAAGATGGAGCTCTCTTTTCTTGAAACTCTCGGTGGTGGGAAAAAGAAACGCACCTTAGCATCCAAAATAAAGACAACCACACACACACACCAAAACAGAAACAGCCATTTTGTTTTAAAAAGATCTGGTCATTGACAGACTTTCTTTCTGTCCTGCCACTCTGGTCCTCTCGGGTTAATTCATCTCCTGCTGCAGGATCTATAAAATACTATATTGAGACGACTTCACTAGGTTTCCAGCAGTGGGATTTTCCAGCTACTGGAAATACCCAAGGCCAGTGTAAGCTCATTTGTTTTTCTTAATTTGAGCCTTAATTGCAGAGCCTACTTGTTGCTGGATGCTAATCCCCTCAAGCACTTCTGAGGCAAACACCCTAGGAGAGGATGTGGACAGAAGTACCCATGGAAAATGGGACAGCGTGACAGAGGCATCAGCAGGTGGACAAACGTCACATGTACCTCCTCTGCATCATGTGGATGAGCAGGTTCCAGGTGATAAAACTGAGAAGGAGCCTCCGGTTGCAGGGCCCTAGCAATGTAATGCTGTTCAGAAAGTTCTTAATACAGAAGTGCCTGTATTAGTCAGTGTTCTCCAGAGAAAAGGAACTACTGAGAGAGAGAGAGATTATAAGGAATTGGCTCACACAATTATGGAGGCTGGCAAAGCCCAAGATTTGTAGGGTGTGTTGACAAGCTGGAGACCCAGGAAAACCAATGGTGTAGTTACAGTGTGAAGGCTGACAGGTTTGAGGTACAGGAAGAGCCGATATTCCACTTCAGGTCCAAAGGCGGCAAAAAACCAATTTTTCCCTTTAGTTCAAAGGTCATCAGGCAGAATAGTTTCTATCTTATTTAGAGAAGGGTCAGCCTTTTTGCTCTATTTGGACCTTTGTCTGATTGGATGGGGTCCACCTACATATGGTGGGCAATCTGCTTTACTCAGTCTACTGATTCAAATGTCAAATATCATCCAAAAATATCCTCACATAAACATCCAGTATAATGCTTGACAAAATGTTTAGGTACCATGTGACCCAGGCAAGTGGACACATAAAATTAATCATGGCAACACCTGGTCATGAAATGATAAAACCAAGCTTCAAATCAAGTTCTGTCTGACTCCAAAACGCGTATCCTTTCTACTGCTGTAGTTACCAATTTTGTTCTCAGGAAACTTAATTGTTCTTAAGGAGGTAAGAGCTATAAACATAAAAACTCTACATAAGAAAGGTATGTGAGACTGGGCGTGGTGGCTCACATCTGTAATCCCAGCACTTTGGGAGGCCAAGGTGGGTGGATCACCTGAGGTCAGGAGTTTGAAACCAGCCTGGCCAACATGAAAAAACCCCATCTCTACTAAAAATACAAAAACAAGCCGGGCATGGTGGCAAGAGCCTGTAATCCCAGCTACTCAGAAGGCTAAGGCAGGAGAATCACTTGAACTCAGGAGGCGGAGGTTGTAGTGAGCCAAGATCATGCCATTGCACTCCAGCCTGGGTGACAAGAACAAGACTTCGTCTCAAAAAAATAAAAAAGTACGTGAAATAGTATGTTTCATTATGATAAATTGTCAGTCATATTAATCAGATATTGGCCCATCTGCTGTAAAGTGTGAACCATGAGTATACCCAAGTTTTATTCCCAGTGGTGTAAATGTCCTTTTTTTCATGATTTCTTGAGTAGGATACCAAGTTTAACACACACTGGAGTGCCTTTCAACTCCACAGGGAGGCTGGAACTCAGAGGGGTCTGGACCTTCCAGGCAAGTCCCTGGCTCTGCTCAGGAGGTCTAGCCATCTGCTGATGCCATGTGATACAGTTTGGCTGTGTCCCCACCCAAATTTCATCTTGAATTGACCTGCTAGCAAGTAATTGGATCATGGGGGCGGGCTTTTCCCATGCTACTCTCGTGAAAGTGAATAAGTCTCATGAGATCTGATGGTTTTATAAAGGGCGGTTCCCTCCACATGCTCTCTTGCCTGCTGCCATGTAAGATGTGCCTTTGCTCCTCCTTCACCTTCCCTCATGATTGTGAGGCCTCCCCAGCCATGTGGCACTATAAGTCTGTTAAACCTCTTTCCTTTATGAAGTACCTAGTTTCAGGTATGTCTTTATTAGTAGCATGAGAATGGACTCATACATCATGCTACATACTTGGTGACAGCAGTGATGAAGACAGTGCCCAGGATTGCCTTCCCATGACAGCTAGCAAGGGCCATGATGCTTTGCAATTTACTGTCAGCCCACAATTGACTTCCGTTCCATAGACACTCACGGGTGCCTGCTATAATACATAAAAAGCACAATATTGAAACAGGCTGGGGCCAAAGGGAGACAAAGACCCAGTCTCTGCCTTCCGAGTGCTTGTAATAGGAGGGAATAAGAAACACGGCTGTGTAAGAGAAATGCCAGATGATAGATACATGCAATATACTCTGGCAGTTCCCAAGGGGAGTGATATCACTGCACCCAGTGGGGAGCTGAGAAGAAAAGACATTTGACGTAGGCCTGGGAGTATGTGTAGGAGTCCAGCAGACAGGGGTAGGGACGGAAAAACAGGAGCAAATGCACAAAAGAGGAGAATCAGAAGATTTGTTTAAACAGCAATGACTCATGCAGTTTGTCTGAATTGCAGAATATATGAGAGGGAGTAGCAGGAATGAGATTTCTTTTCTGGGCTTGCACTTCTCCCTAAACTCCAGTCATCTGTAAGCTTCATCTCTTTTGGCTCATCCTCCTGAGCAGGAGCAGACACCCCCAGGGAACAGGCAGCACTTGCCCAGCAGTCAGTCTGCTGAACTGCTCTCCTGTGTGTGTGCATGTGAGGACCCATGATGCAGGGGCCACAGTGTCCTCCTCACCCAGGAACTCAGCCTGGTTTATGAGAAGGAACCTCGCTGAACTGGGCAGCTGTTCTGATTCACTTACTGAACTCCTGCTGTCTCTGTCCTACCCCGCCACCCAGGCCAGCCTCTCTGTCCTGAAGCTGAGACCTTCTGAACAGAAGGCTGGGTCAGCTCTGCTTGCAGTCAGAGGACACTGAGGAGGCCACCACTTACAGGGGCCTGTGTCCTCTCAGGTCCCCAGTGCTCCTAGGGTGGGCAGCCAGCACTGCTTTCCATCTGATTCCAAGCAATGGCTAAGGCTGGTGGCTACCTATCAATTAAGCTGTAAGATGTTTGCCCTTGGGATGTGGTTTGAGTGTCAGTCTGAGGTTTAAAACAAAACAAAACAAATTCTGTTTCACTGCATCTTTAATTGTTGACTTCTGGAGAAGTATCTCCTAAAGATGTGCTAGGCACAGTCACCCGTGGGCCAAACTCCATGAACAGAAGCGGGCATGTTAGAATCCTGCGTCAGCTCTTCCTTCATCTCACTGCCTGGGAAGGTGTCTGATTTCACCCCTGGCCCCAACTTCTCAGCTCTGATGCCTGCTGTTCATCAAAACTGACTGGAGGGTTGCTAGAAATGCAGAGGCTGGGGCTCACCCTAGACTTGATGAATCCTAGTCCTCAGACTAAGGACATAGGCCTGTGGGCTTTTATTTTTTATATATCTCCCCAGGTGATTATTATACACAGCCAGGGTAGAAAACCCCTGCCTTAGGCAAATGCCTTATAAATTTTTTTGTGTGTTCACATTCTCTATTCATTGCCTCCTAGAATTTCAAGCGTTAGGAAGAATCTTGGAAATCAACTAGTCTAGCACTTTCTAAACTCATGGTAGTGAGAACCAGCATAGGAGCTAGGGATATAGTGGGCAGTCCTTCCCAGGCTTATATGACCCGGAACCATCTGCACTTAGAGTAGAGATTAGCATCCCACTGCTGGAGGGACACAGGTGGGAAGCGCTGGCCTAGCTCACGCCTGCATGATGATATAGGCTCTGGACCTCCCGCTTCATTCCCCTCTGCCTGTGCTGCTTCTGCCTGATCCTACACCCCCAGATTGGGGTAGCGATGACACGTGTAAACACATGAGATACTGGTGGAAAAACCATGTTCTAGAAGTGTGTGAAATGATGCATGCAGTGGCCCAGGTGACTTGGCCTTTTTCTCAGTATTGCTTTGAGACGGTGCCATCGTAGAGTATCTTAGAATCAGTGAAGAAAGGAGGCCTTTTTTTCAAGGATTTTTTTAAGAAATAAGGGATTCTAGATCTTGGGACTTGGAAATCAAGAATCCTCAACTTCCACCCCAGCTTGAACACAGGTTCTTTGTTGCATTCTGAGGGAGCTTAGAACAGGAATCAACCTCCGACCCCAGGGGCTGTCAAGGCTGAGTTCCTAGCAACGCTCAGCCAGGGGTAGATGCTGGTAGCAGGTGGGAGGATGGGCAGCCGGCACGTGGGAGACAAGAGTAGGGAGAAAGAGGAGGCTGGGAGGGGTGTGGACAGAATGAGACTGCCTTGGCCCCTCCCTGCCCAGAGTTCAGGCTGCATGTGGCCCACCTGGCACCTGACACTCCATATAGCATCAATTAAATGGACTCTTCAGCTAATGATCTAAGGACTATAGAGTTACCTGCTTTACACTCTCAGGAAATCTACCCTGGTGCCTTGTTCAGACAGATTGTTCATTATTGTATGAATAATGATGGACTAAAAATGACACAGCAGGGAACTTCATCTTCAAAGGAAAACTGCTCTTACCGACTTTCCTAAGGAAATCTGCCCAGTTCTAGGAGGAAGAGCTCTCTGGCAAGTTGGGGCTGGCCCCCATTTCTCATCAGTTCAGTCAGAGATACAGAGCGGGTCCAGGAGTCCTCCCCCCGGCCTCCCCAACACACACACACTTAATCCATTTATTTTCAGATCCTTGCCCAGAAATCTCCAGGAACCCTGACCAGACCTTGCATCCCCACGTCCAAAAATTTTGCAGCAAGAAAAGCCATTCTAACTTGAAGCTTTTAATAGCAAATAAACAAAGTGATCCAGGCTCCAAATGGTCCGAGCAAGGCCACCCCGCATAGGGTTGTGAATATCACAATAGGTGATTGTTTTAAAGTGTTTTAATGAGTCTCAAAACATCCTACATAATATCAGCCTCCACTTCGGTCCTCTTGACAGGCTCCAGTAAATAACATGAGTTGACAGGAATAAAACAGCTTGCTCAGGAGTAATTGAGTGGAATTAGAATGAACAGACAAGAAAGAAAAATTGGCGCTTCAGTCACAAGGAACTTTTTGTTAGGAGCGCTCTGGGGGATTTGGTGGGATGTGGTCCCGCTGACTAATCACCAGTATAGAAAGTTTACAATCTCTCCACCATGCCAACATCTTTAATAACTTGAAAAGCACAAGAGGTGGCTGTTAATTTCAAAGACAGTTATATGAAGCTTTTATTGAGTGTGGCGCAGAGTATATAGTTAGCAGCCTGCAAGATAATGAACCCTTTAAATAAGGCTTTCAAAAAAACAGTTTTATTTTTGCTTGAGCCAAAAGAACAGCGATTTTCTTCTGGTTATTTTAAGGCAGAAAAATGCATATGAAGTACAATCTCTCCATTGCACACACAACCAGCCACTTTTGTCATCAAAGACATCTGTCCTTGATGCCACAGAACCGTGACTATTCGTGGAATAAGGGTTGATATTGTCATGACACTCCTTTCCCAGGGAAAGAGCAGATGGGCAAGGAAGGAGTTAAATGCGGTGGCACCACCCTCATTTTCTTGTGGACAGTGGGGCTTCTCTCCTCACCCTTGGCTGATGATGCTATGAAGAGGTAGAGCCCTCTCGTGCACGTAATGTCATGATGTGGCGAAACCAGAGATGAGACCAGTGTGTTTCTGAGATACAGAGAAAGAGAAACAACCAGGACAAGGGCAGGACTTCACATGATTCTGCAGGAGGTATTCTGTGGGCCAGAGACCATGTGTGAGGGTCAAAGTGGGTACAGATGGGCTTTCTGCTCTGGAGCCTTCTAATCATGGCCTGTTCCTACCTCTTCATGCAGCATTCCAGGAACAGATGAAATGGGCTGTTGATGGGCCTGGAACTTCTGAGCTATGGTGACAGGGATGAGTCCTCCCCATAGCCCCCCAGGCAGTCATCTATGATTCTGACCTATGAAATACTTCATGCATCTATCATTCTCCCTCTCTTCCTCCACCTCCTTCCTTCTCCCCAGTGTATATATATGTATAAGTGTGTGGAGAGATTGAGAGAGAGAGATTTGTCTTGCCCATCTTCGAAGCCATCAATCGTTTACCATCCTGTCATTGTTGTGTTAGGTGTTGGTTAAGTGCTGCACTAAGAGCTAAGGATACAAATGTAAGAAAGTCAGACATGACCCCCTCCGACCTCCAAGCATCTAGGCCAGCCCCAGCTGGGCCCCGCCAGCAGCAGGCAGGTGCCACCCCAGCAGGGAAGCTGCCTTCACCCCTCATCCCCTCGAATATGCTGTGACTCACAACAGTGGCTTCAGCTGTGGGTCCCTCCTGGGCTGAGGCTCAATGGGACCAAATCCTACTGGCCAAGGAGTCAAAACAAAATAACAACAACAAAAACAAAAACAGGTCTTTTCTGAGCCAGTCCTGTGAGGAAAGAGAACAATGTAAACAGAGAGATTCCTTAAAGAAAAACGATTTATTTCCTGCCTCAGTCCTGGCAACAAACATTGTCTTTCTCATTACCTAATTCATTCTTGTTAGCAGCATATGTTCTGGCTTCACTCTGATTTTTTTTTTTAAAGACACATCTCTGCCCTTCGTATAATATGGGAAGTTTAAGCGGTTTCCGGGGATCGGTCCTGCAAGATATACCAAGTTTTACCTCTTTCTAGGTGTCAGTGCTTGATAGCCCAGGAAAATCCCTTCTAGAAGTTTTCAGAATCTGGTAAGCCCTGGGCAGAAACTCATAGCCTCACTTGTCTCTGGCAGTCAGGAACGTGCTGGGAGCTGCATCGTCTGTGGGAGTCTGGAATGCCTAGGAAGGCGAGTTGCAGCCTACACTGAGTTGGATATGATCTCAGATTCCTGCTGGCCTCAAATATACAGAGATCCCAGAGGGTCTCCCTGTTTTAAGGAAAGAGAGAGCTACTTCTGCAGTTATCAGTAAGCAAAATTATCTTTGAGTCAAATTCCTCTTCCAAAGGCCTTAGCCAAAAAAAAAAAAAAAAAAAAGGAAATTTTTAATGTACTTTTGAAGTTGTTATACTCTTTAATGTTTAGTAATTCCTAGTCCTGGCAGGGTCTTGAAAGCTCCTGGAGGATGTATTTGAATGCAGATTGCTGCTTCCTACTTCTGACCCTCCACCCCAGAGAATGTCTTGAGTGGGGCCCAGGAATCTAAATGTTTAACAGCTTCTCAGTGATTCTTCTGTTTTCATCCAGTGCCCTTCGAAAGGAATAATGTTGATGCTCTCCCTCTGGGGCTACCAATGGGGCAGGAACATTAAAGAGGCCCAAGACTGGATGGAATGCCCTTCTTATCTTTCTAAGAAATGGTGATCTGGGGGCTTTGATATAGCAGGGGAGCAGGAATGCGGGGTCTGGGAAGCTCTCAAGCCAGGACCAAACACCCCTTTCTTAAGCATGCCAGCCTGCTGACTCACATCCTCGGGAGCTTGGTCAGTGGGCTCCCAGCAGTCCCCGGAGATGTGGTCAGTAGAAGGAGTATAGGAAATGCCAGTGTGTGACAAATACCATCGCTGGAGAATGACTGGTAAGCTTTTGGGGAGGTGCCCTGGGGGCCAGGCTGAGCAGCTGGCAGGGGCAGGAGGTGGGTGTCTCTGAAGTCAGCCTGAGGTTCCATAAAGCCACGTCCTTTTGCCCTCACTTCAGACCCGTCTCACTTGTCACTGTGGCCCTTGCCAGGTGTGCAGGTGCTTGCTGCCCAAGACTCCTTTAGCTACCCCATGCTCACATGAGCCTGTATAGAGACATCCTTTTGGGTTGGAATGAATCCCTCCCTCAGAGAGCCTGGGGGCATTTCTGACTATTTCAGAGCTTCTAGAATATAATCTCCTCTGCAAGCATTTGACTATGGATCCTCTGGGCAGAAGAGACTTGCTTCTCCATGCAGGACCTACTTGTCTACAAGGAAAGAAATAGCTCCTGATCTAGTGCCCAGGGTTTGTTATTTTTAACAGCAAAAATATAGAGAAGTTACTATTCAGAGCTTCTCTTCTGGCCAACACAGGCTATGGATGAGTGGAATGGAAAGGCTGCCACGTGTACATCACCACCTGCGTGGATTCTAGTCATGGTTCAGATCTGCCTCGGCCTCCGGGAAAATGGCTCTATGCAACCAGTATACAGGCAGCTAGGGACATGCTGGGTCAGTCTATCAACAACTATTTACTGAGCTCCTGTCATTACCAGGCACACTTGAGAACTTTTTGTTTTGTGAATTAATCTTTAAAAAAGCCAGAGACATATGGGCTATATTGCAGCCCTATGACTGACTGTGACCACATCCAAACCCCCCTCTCACCTCTGGCATTTATCAGAATCTGTACAGTGAATCTGGCCATAGCATTTTCTGCAGAATTCAGAAGATGTCTGGTTTCATACAACTCCTCTCCACCCCTTCGTTTCTGTGAAGTTCCATCTTTAAGGTGGACTGACCAGGATGATGTCAGGAGGCTGCAACACCACTAGCCTTATCTTTTAATATTAATCCTAGCAGATGAGGTATGGATGTGTGGAAGCCCCTTTTCTTCTGAACCTAAGCAACAGCTGTAGGAACCATTTAGCCAGGAGGATCGTCAGACCACAGATGACCCCTTTGGGACCCCTGAGAGTCAGGGCAGCACTCATCACTTCGTTCTTTATGTCCTCAACACATCCTAGGCTGAGCAAAGGTTCTGAATGAAGAAATGCTGAGGTTGCTTGGACTTAGCCGGAGCTGTAGAGGAGACACTTCTTCCTTTCTCATCCTTACAAGGGCTCCTTGCTCTGGCCTCACAGCGGCAGCACTAGAGGATCTGTCCAGAGCAAGGGCCTACTCTTCCTCCCTTGCTCCTGGTCTCTTCCCACAGAGCCTCCAGGCTGGAGTGGTGATGGGTGGTTCAAACTTCTCCTGTTACCATCTCCGTCTGAGTCAGGGCTGCAGACTCTCCCTTGGGAAGCATGGCTGGAATTTCATACTTCCTTCAGTCATTCATGGAGTATGAATTGAGTTGCTACTGGGTACCAGCCAATCTCACTGGGCCTGCCTGGTGGTCTGCCAATCCAGATACTGAATACTTACTATGGTGAAGGTGCTATCAAGGTGAGGCCAGGCAGGCCTGGTCAAGACTTGGGACATCAAATGGCAGGGCAAAGGTGAGGGAAGGCAGCCCTTGGTGCAAGAAGTGATATCCAGCAAACCCAAAGGGCAGCAGTGGGGTCTGGGGAGAAACTTAACACTGAAGAGGTCCCTAGGATCTATGGTCATAGCAACTAGGAAAATTGGTTTGCAACCCCTTTTCTACATGCTCAGCACCACCTTAGGGCCAAGCTCTTCTGGATTTGAAGGGCTGGTACCAGACTCAGACAATTTTCCTGGCAGGGGCCACATAGAGATCCATTTGCTTAGAATGTTGTAGTTTATTCTTTGAGGTTAGTAGAGAGATCGTAGGAACCATAACACTTGGTCCTTGCCCTCGAGGTTTTTCTGTCTGTGGAAGTACTGTGGGTATTCTTCCCAAAAATACAACGGTGAGTTCAGGGTCAAGAGGAGCCAGGAATCTCAGATCCTCTCCCTCTGAAAAATGGGGCTGAAGGATCCCTGTTCTTCCTCCCTGCACAGTGAGGAACTATGCCCTCACCCTGCACCATTTCACCCTGGCTCAGGGCTAGAACGTCCTCATCACAACATGCAGGTCTATCCCTGGTTTAAAGGAGGAAGAGATTAAATGAGGCCTATTGGATTTCCTAAGTATTGCCTCCTCCCATTTCTTAGAGTCCTGTAGACAAGGCTTTTCTCATATAACAGGTTTTATATTTTTTTCTTTTAAATCACGGGGTTGTTTATAAGACAGATTAAGCATAAACTCAAATGCTAAATCATCTGATACTCAACAGTCTGATACCAAATATCTGAAGTAAAAAGCCTGTGACCTGATGATGGCATTCAAGTGATAAATCACTCTGATCAGAAAAGGATGCAAGAAAAGCAGCTGAAAGTCTCTCTCTCCGGCCACGTGGCTTTGATCTCTGGGAAAGTGGATATTAGTGCAGACAGCAGTTCATAGGTCTTGATTAGTCCATTCAAACCAGTGACTATGATTTCTCTGTAGATATAAGCACAAAAAAAGTCAATAAACGTTGGGCTGAACTTTAAACAACTGTCTTTTCAGAGAAAACCCAGTTGCATACAAGGAAGATTACTACACTAGCCTGAAGACAAATGTCTACAAATATTGTACACTCAAGTGCAGGGAGGAGTTTTGTTCAAGGCAGCACAGAAAACAAATTACTCTGGTCTTAAATAAGATCCTTTGAACGGGCAGCAGCAAATCAGTACAAATTAGGACAAATGCATTCTTGACTGAGAGAATTTCCTTATTCTGCCTGAAAAATGTCACCAACCAGACTATAGACAGCTATCTCCCAAAAACTGGGGCCTCCAGTTACATGGTGGTGGAGTCAATTTGGTGGAAGTTCAAACCCCTAAACCAGCTCCTTCATTCAAATTCCTAGGTACTGGTCTTATATTTCTGGGCAGGCAATTGAAATTTGGCCATGGTTTTATTTTGCATCTTTTGGCCAGCAAATGTAAATGCAGCACCCATAAAGTACTGAGTCCCAGAGCCTGTGGCAGGGCCAGGAGAGACTGGATGTAGTTGGGAACAAGAATGGCCGCAGATCTCAGTTTTCCTGGGACGGTCCTTAGGACTATGGTTCTAGAGTCCTTTCCAGCTTGCATTTGCCACTCTCTACAGTTTCTCAGTTTGGAATGATGAATTACAGCCACTCTAAAGGAGATCATTTCCCTAGCCCCAGGCATTGTTTCAAGGAATGGATGTACATGGAGGCTTTTCATTTTAGATCAAGAAAAAGTCTGTGCTTAGGCAGGTGGGGTTGAGTCTAGAGAGAGAGGAAAGGCGCCCACCCAGCCTTGGATCTTTTCTTCTCACAGGCACCTCAGACTGAGCCCTGGAATGGGTGAGTCAGAGGCTGAACAGGCCCCACTGATGAGGAATCTTGTGAGATCTGGCGGAGAGGGGCAGACTTCCCATTTCTGTGCTGAACACAGAGGCAGCATCTGCTAGAGACCAGGGAGGTGCAGGGCCCCAGTGGCAGGGAAGCAGGTTCTATCATAGGACTCCAGTTCCCACCCTCTCAGGGCTTGGCCAGAGATGCACACTGACCTTACCAGTAATACAGGTATTTTGGTAAAACCTGACTCAAATACTGTCATCATCTTCCAGTCCAGACTCCACTCCACTCCTGGACAGCAGCTAGTACTTTGTGTTTGACCCTGCTTTTCTAGAGCCTTCCTTTGGGGTACTTCTGTCTCCTACCAGACTACAAGCTCCCCCAGGGCAGGGAATTCATCTTTGCCTTGCCCACAGAGCCTGGCCACACTCATTAGGTTCATTAGAGGGTACCCAAGCAATATTGGTTGAATTAATGAATGAAACATAATGAAATACAATGCATCTAATTCTTCAGTTTGGCAGCAGCTGGCAAAGCTTAAAAGCTGAAGTTATCAAGGAATGGGCTAACTCATAAAACACTTCAGCCCTCTTTGCCCCTTTTTGGTCGAGGAAACACCGGCGATCAGAGTAGCTCTTTGTGTGTGTTAATGACTAGAGTCTAAACATGCACTTCTCTTTTTATCCATGATTTTTTCATGCAGTGAAGCTATATGAAGGTAAGATGACTGAGAGAGGGTTTAACTTACTGGAAAAGATTTAGACATGTGTTGAATGACTGATTTCAAGGTCCAACTCTGCATCCTTTTTCAAGAAACCTCTTGGTGAGAGAGCAATGAATAGTGGCCCTTGGCTACCGTGTTGGGTCTGCACGGCTTTCAGGGGAAGTGGTCACTCTTTATTGACATGCATTTTCCTTATTTAACCACATGTTCCATGCACAGATGGTATTTATCTTCAGAAGATGACTCACACCCTTGTCAGCATACCTTTCTATATTAAATATCCCTATCACGTACAAACTGGACCTCAGAGTGGGCTGGGTGGTATTAGAACAATCTCTTCCCCCTTTTTAGAAGCTGTGAAAATTTTTGAATTGACTCACAAAATCCACTTCCCAATGAACTAAGACTTTGTAGGATTTTCCTATTTAAGATCTGGGTTTAAACCCAGCCACATAACTGGCTACGTGGTCTTAAAATTACTGTCTCTGTGCCTCGGTTTAATTACGTATAAAGTGAGAGCAATTTCCCTGATCTTATAGAGTCACTGAGATGATTAAATGAGGTAGTGGCACTGAGAAAGTTTGAAGCAAATATTTTTTGAATAAATAAATGACTAAAACAATAATATGAATGTTAAAAATCATCAACCAATTTAGTGTGTATGATGAGGCTTATTATTTACTGAGTGATCCCTACGCATAAAGAATAGTTCTAAGTTCTTAAACACATATCACCTTGTAGCTAAGGAATTAGAATGTAAGCCTACATCTTGTGGGTGGGCACCTAAGACCACACTCTTAACTTCTACCTGCACTGCCTCTTCTTATTTGTAATCAATGTGATAAACTCCTTTTGGCACTAAATACTGCCCTGGAAACAGTGGTCAGCTTTTTAAACTGTGGCTGCCTTTACTCTAATGTAACTGAGGTCCTTAGAGTTTTGTAACTTACTGAGTGAAATTAAAAAAACAAACAAACAAACCCTTATAACATCTTGGTTTCTGCACTAAGTAATCAATGATAAATTTGGGGATCAGGTATCTAGCTTCTGCTACCTGTTATTCTGAACTGAGAATGCATCAGACTCAGGGCTCAGATATAGCTTCATTGAGAGTAGAAATGGGAATGAGTTTCTAGTTAGTGAAAACTGGAGCATACGATGACTTGACTCTACAAGTTGGGCAAATAGCAGTCCTCTCCTGTTTCTGGTAAGGGTTTCATTTTTCTTGGGCACAGTATTTTCCTGGGTTCTGATAGCCTCTACTGACTTTGAACTCATCCTCTGTCATTGTAAAAGAGTATACAAGCATTTGCTCAGAACTGTGCTAGACTCTGTGTGATTAATTCAAGATAGCTCTATCAAAATAAGAGCTATCACTTATTATGAGGCTGCGATGCTCTAGAGACTATGCTAAGCACTTCATGTTTTTTTATAGTCAGGGTAGGCTAGTTTATGCTGTGGCAACAAACAACTCCCAAATCTTAGTAGCTAATGATAAGCTTACTTCTCAGTCTCATTAAATGTTCAGTGCAGGTTGGCTGGGGGCTCCACTCCACCTTGCTTCACACAGTGTCCTGGAATTACAGAGTTTCCACCATCAAATATGTTACCGGTTGCCCAGAGTCTCACCTCTAGAATCCTTGCATACAATGTCAAGAAGTCTCCTTGAACTTTTGTAACTTTGCCATCTTGTGCTCTTAAAGAAAACACTAATTGTATGTTTTGAAATCCAGAAAAGGAAAAGAGTGAGGGATGTTAAGATCAGTCACTCCAGCCCTGGCTTAAGCCTCCTCTGGCACAGGCCCCAAGGGTGAGCTTGCTTCTGTGGATTTCCAGCCGGGAAGCACCACCCCGGTTTATTTTCAGAGGTAGAAACTGAAGCAACAATTATCTCCCATCATAGCAAATTAAAAGCCCAGGCTCACCCATCCCAGGAGTGGGGCGAGCACAGGACCATAATGACAGGCCAAGGTTAGTGCATTTCCTTTAAAGGCATGAGCCACTCATGAAACACACAAAATAAACAGAGACATAAAAGTCCATGGAAAAGGCCCACAAGTGAGAGCAAGCGTTTGTGCCAAGATCAGAGAGTGTATTTTGATTTTTGAGGAGACTGAGGATTGTAGCAGCAAAAAATGCTTGGCGGATGAGTTGTGGTCTGTGTTTAGGATAATGTGAAAGCTATTATGTACAACGCTGCAGAGGGTCAGGGCCGAGTGGCCCTATCTGTCACACACGTACATTTCTATGGCCTTAGAGCCTGGTCTACTTCCACCCATTCTTATCAGAATCTCCATTCCTGCCCAGACACCTGCTCGACAGAGCAGTGTGGCCCTGCTGGCCAGAGCTTTTGCTTGGAATGTCTCTCATCTCTCTCTCTCTCTCTCTTTTTTTTTTTTTTTTTTTTTGAGATGGAGTCTCACTCTTTCGCCCAGGCTGGAGTGCAGTGGTGCGATCTCTCACTCTGTTGCCCAGGCTGGAGTGCAGTGGTGTGATCTCTCACTCTGTTGCCCAGGCTGGAGTGCAGTGGCGTGATCTCAACTCATTGCAACCTCCGCCTCCCAGGTTCAAGCGATTCTCCTACCTCAGCCTCCCAAGTAGCTGGAATTACAAGCGTCCGCCACCACACCCGGCTACTTTTGTATTTTTTGTAGAGGTGGGGTTTCCCCATGTTGGCCAGGCTGGTCTCAAACTCCTGATCTCAGGTGATCCATCTGCCTTGGCCTTTCAAAGTGCTGGGATTACAGGCATGAGCCACTGTGCCCCTCTCTTATGTACTATGCCAGCATCATTGCCAGGAACTTAGCCAAAACTCACCTCTTTCAGGAAGTCCTCCAGGACTAATGCTTCCGGGCTCTAGGATCCTCCTGTTGCAGGTTGTTTATATAGCTGTCTCTGCTACTTAATGTCAGTGAAGATGTGTGGTTGTGTCAGTTTTTTGGGGAGTTCTTCTGAGCTTTGTTATAAGATCTTCAGGAGTATAGATTTTTATTTTTCCTTATATTTATGCTACACATGTTTAACTTCCAAAAAACATTTTCCCACGCACCACCTAATTTTATCTTCAGTATCACCTGGTGAGGTGGGTAGGGATTCCATATGAAAGATGGGAACTTATATAGCAAGATGGCTAGGAGTACGGGCTTTGGCTTGGGCAGGTTTCTAATCTCTCTAAGCCCCAGTTCTCTCACGTGTAAAACAGGGATAAAAATAGTTTCTGCCCATAGGTTATTTTAAGGATTAAATGAGATAATACAGGTAACATGCTTACCTCACACAGTAAAATTGTTGTTGTTTTAATGATGGTGGAACTCAGGCTCAGAGAAGTAAATACACAAGAGGTGGCTCAGTGTGGTGTGAAAAGCAAAGGGCTTGGAGGCAACAGATTCTGATGGTATCTGACATGTGGTGACTTTGGAAAACCACTTTGCCTCTCTGGACCTCAGTTTCTTACTCTTTTAAATAGGAAAAAAATACATCATATGTCACATATGTGTTGGGGAGTTTGAGAGGATTCATTCAAAAGTACTTTTGAAAGCATAATGTAAATTGTGGCATGCCTCAGAAATGTTAATTTAATTAACCTGCTTAAATTCATGCAACAGGTCCGTGCTGGAGCCAGATTTCCTTATCCCTGGTATCCTTTCCAGCAGGCTGAGTCCCCTCGGAGCCTCTAAAATGATGCTGGCTTGCTGACGGGGCACATAGGTGGGCTGCGTACCACGCTTCAAGCACTTAGCATTGAGCCGTGGTGGGTCCAGCTGGCAGTCTCACCCTCTCTCCTCCCCACACTCACGGACATTGAAGTTGTGTGGAGAAAGCAGAGCTCAGAAACCAGAGCCACTTCAGCTCTCCCTGACTCCTTCACCTCATCTCTGCTGTTGACAAAGAGAACAAGGGGGCAGTGAGAGAGATTTAACTATTATGTTGGTGCAGAAGTAATCATGCATTACATTAAAAGTAATGGCAAAACCCGCGATTACTTTCTCACCAACCTAATAAAATGGATCCTAGTGCATTAGGGATGGTGGCACTGGGACTGAACCTAAGAAGGAAGGGAGGACTCTTAGAATCTACACAGCAACCTGCATCCCAAAGCATGTGGATTTTATTAGTGTTTTCCCATTGGCCCATGGACTAACTTCTCAGAAACCAGCTTCTTTTTTTGATCTTCAGGGAGAACGTGGTTTGGTTTTCACTGCACGAAGTCACTTTGGCCTTCTCCCCTGTCTGTGGGCAAGTTCAGGGTAGAAACTACCAGATACTCTGAGAACTACACCATGGCCTTCCCTGCTCAGAGAAGAACAATCTGCTTCTGACGTTTCACTTTGGTTGTAAAGGACTTCAGGGATCATCTCAGCCTCTTCAGACCAAAATTCCTCTGAAATGCTTAAATTGGCCCAGACAGGGTCAGGTCTGGAATAATCAGTTCAGCTTATGCTGAAATACCTTATTTCCATCCTGCCTGTTTCCGTATCCACTTTTCTGAGCATTATTTCCTCCAGAACCATTTAGAGATCTCTGAGGAGCTGATTAGATGATGATGAGGTGAGCATGCTCTTACCACATGGCCGCGAGGATTGATAGAGATCAAGGACTGAGAGGTTTGGGCCCAAGCTTGACTGAGGATATCAGGGATATTCCCAAGACCCTCTATCAGACACAGATGGTCTGACCCTTTATTGATCATAAGGATGAGGTGGAAGTTAATGAGACTCTCAGCTTGGAACTCCCTGGATGTAAGATTATAGCATATCTGTTTATCCAAAGAATTACATGTATCAGAGCAGTAGGTCTTCACAAATTTATTAGGTTCATAACAATCAACCATAGTTACAGGAGAAAGATGCTGTGAACTCCCTTCTTACCCCTGTTCAGTATCTGCACAATCTTAGCCTCTAAATGTATTCCTTCTGTCCCACCTTAATCATTTATTGATTATCTATTTCCTCACAACAGTCTACCTCAAAATTTAGTGGCCTACAATAGCAACCATGTAAACCATGTATTTGCTTATGCTTCTATAATTTGGACGAGGTTCAGCTGGGCAGTTCCTCTGCCAGTCTCACCTGAGGTCATGTACACTGCAGTCAGTTGGCAGGTGAAGGGGTGGGGAGTTGGAGAAAGACTAACTGGTCCCAGCCAGCCTCCATCACATGTCTCAGGCCTCAGTGGAGATGGCTGGAACTACTGAGAGGAGTAGGATACTCTCCCCATGTGATCACTCATCCTCAAGGAGACCAGTCTGGGCTTTCTTAAGCTTGGAAGTCACAGGGCATCAAGAAGGTGAAAGCAGACACTGAGGGCTCAATGTCACTTCTGCCACATTCCACTGATCAAAGCATATCATAGTGCCAGCCCAAATTCAAGGGGCAGAGGAAATAGACTCTGCCTTTTATTGGATGACAAATTAACATTGCAAAGAAGCATGTATCTAGGAATGGAAGAAATTTCTGGGGCCATCCTCATAATATATCACAGTCACTAAAGCTACATATTTATAAATTATTCCTTTCACCCTTTAGAAATGGCTTGTTCCTTATTGGCAAGGGCAGATGGAGACTCCAATTGGGATGACTCATCTAAGTGGGGCTATAGAATGAACATTTATGGAATGTCAACTGTGTAAGCATTGTACATATATAATCCTATTTAATTCTCAAAACAACTTCATGATAGGTCTTATCTCCATTTTATTACTAAGAAAGCTGATATTCAGGGTGAGTTATTGAATTACTGAATGTCAATCAGTTATAATGGAGGGAGTTGAGGCTTTCTCCACCTGTAAAATGGGAATCATAGTACTTACCACCAGCAGAGTTGGGAGGATGAAATGAAGTGCTGTTTGTGGAAGTGGCTGGTAAACCCCAAAGCACTGTACAAATGTTAATTTTCATTTTCATTGAGCCAAGCAGACATTTTGTGGGGAGGAGGGTTGTCTAGGAAGGCGCCAGAGTCATCTGAGCCAGACACCAACTGTTGTGTGTCTCTCAGCTGCTATTTACTTTGGCTTCAGCCCAAATCCTTCACACAATGTCTTTGGCGGTCACAGACAAGAAAGAGCCCTGTGGGCCAGGCTGGCAAGCCAGGACATGCTACAGGTGAAGACAGACACGCTTCCAATGGAAAAAGGAAGAGACTGAAACAAAGCTCTAACTGCCTTGCTGCTATCCTCAACTACCCTAGCTGCAAAGTTTTTTATTATTTCACTCAAGGTCACATACACAACCTTGAATTGCTCTGAACCTACTTTCTCCCAACTCTTCTTTTCACTAATTCTCATCCCAATTCTTTCCAAACCTCATTCTCTCATTATCCCATCTATATCTTCAGTCTATATACCCAATGTTTCCTCCCCCTCCCTGTCTTATTTGGATTCTATAAGACCTAATTCTGTGACAGACCTCATTCTTACAGGGACCAGGAGGGAGGGTCAACCTTTTGCAAAGTCAGTCTGCACCAGTCTTCTCTTTATACATCTACTATCTACCCAAACTAAGATCTCTTCCTCCTTTGAGGTTTAGGCTGCTCAGATACACCATGTTCTTTTTGCCTGCCTTGTTGCTGTCATCTATAGACCTCCCATCAGTCACCACCATCCTTCTTTGGGAGTTCTGGCATTTCACTCATAGCCTACCTACCATCACCAAGGACAACTTCAACACTCATCGAACATCCTAGACTCAGAATTCCTCAACTTTTGCAACCCCATTATGCTTCATCCATGACGGCTGAATACTATCCATCCACTGGCAAAAAAAGACTGCCTTGCAGATTGACTAGTTCAACTCACAGAAACTGTTCACAAAAAAAATGCCTGATGCAGGTGACAAAAGAAAAGTCAAATTTGGAGTCAGGAAATCTGGTTTTGGAGTCTTATCTCAACTCCTTACCAAGTAATGAAAATTAAATACGGTACAGCTTCTCTAAACCTGAGTTTTCTCATACTTAAAATGAGGAATAATAGTTTCTATAACACCAGGACATAGTAAAAACCAAATGGGATCAAGAGTGGAAAAAAATTATAAACTGCAGGATACTCAACAAATATCACTATAACCCCTGGAAAGAAAATGTGTATGACTGTATAAATTATATGAATCAAATTTTTGTGTTAAGCCAAAAATGAAGAGACAACACAAATTGTGAATTCTGGTTCAGATGGTGGATTGAATGCATTCTTCTACTTTCACTCCATCCCAAACTCCTGGATATTTTAAATCAAGGGTGAGAAGAATGAGAAAAGAGACAATTATAGCAATGTGTTGGAAGCATGTGGTAAATAACAACAAACTTGAGAAAACTACATCCTTGGGCAGCTTTGGGAAAGCAGAGAGGGAAGTGGATTTACACTACAAAATTTCCAAAACAATCAGCTGCGAGAACACTGGAATCCAGGAGTTCACCTTACAGGTAGAAGATTGGACATACCTTCTCTGGGAAACCTGACTAGCTCAAGAGGAAACATCTTAAGATATTGACATTGAGAGTTCCAGCCAGATCACCCTATAAAGAAACTCATATTCAACAAGACCCACCCATGTTTTGAAGCCTTTAATCAGTTTTTTAATGCCTCAAATATGTAAACATAACCAAAGACCATCAGACATATGAGGAAAGCTTCTAATGTGAGCAATAGAAATACTACTGATTTTTGTATGTTGATTTGTTTCTTGTAACTTTACTGGATTCGTTTATTCTAACTTTTTTTGGGGGGATGACATTTTTAGGGTTTCCTAGAAACAAAATCATGTCATCTGTGAGAAGAGACAATTTAACTTTTTCCTAATTTGGATGCCTTTTATTTTTCTTGCCTAATTGCTTTGGTGAGGATTTCCAATATTATGTTGAATAGAAATGGTGAGAGTGGGCATCCTTGTCTTGTTCTGGATCTTAGAGGAAAAATGTTTAACTTTGCACTAGTATGATGTTAGCTGTGGGCTTGTTATATATGGCATTTATTGTGTTGAAGTACATTACCTAGTTTGTTGAGTTTGTACCACGAAAAGATGTTAAATTTTGTCAAATGCTTTTTGTGCATCTACTGAGATAATTATATGTTTTCTTCCTTCATTCTGTTAATGCAGTATATTACAATTATTGATTTGCATATGTCAAACTATCTTTGCATCCCAAGGATAAATCCCACTTGATTATGGTGAATGGTCTTTTTAATGTGCTGCTGAATTTGGTTTGCTCATATTTTGTGGAAGAGTTTTGCATCTTTGTTCATTAGGCATATAGGCCTGTAATCTTCTTTCCTTGCTGTGTCATCATCTGACTTTGGTGTCAGGGTAATGTTGGCTTGTAAAATGAGTTCAGAAGAATTCCCTCCTCTTCGATTGTTTTGGAAGAGCTTGAGAAAACTGGTATTAATTCTTCTTTAAATGTTTGGTAGAATTTAGCCTTGAAGCAATCCCTGAGTTTTTCTTTGATGGAATATTTTTATTTCTGGTTCAATCTCCTTACTCACTATTGATCTGTTCAGATTTTCTATTTCTTCATGATTCAGTCTTAGTACGTTATATGTCTCCAGGAATTTACCCATTTCTTCTAGGTTGTCTAATTTGCTGCTATGTAATTATTCATAGTAATCCCTTATAATTCTTTGTATTTCTGTGGTATCATTTGTAATGTTCCCTCTTTCACTTCTAATTTTACTTATTTTTCTTTGTTAATCTAGCTAAAGTTTTGTCAATTTTGTTTATGTTTTCGAAAACCAATTATTCACTTTGTTTATCTATTGTTTTCTAGTCTCTACTTCATTTATTTCTGCTCTGATCTTTGTTAATTCCTTTGTTCTTCTAATTTTGGGTTTAATTTTTACTTTTTTCTTCTTTATTGAGGTATGACATTAAGTCATTTATTTGAGATCCTTCTTCTTTTTTAATGTAGGCATATATTGCTGTAAACTTTCCTCTTAGAAACTGCTTTTGCTGCATCCTATAACCCTCGGTATATTGTGTTTCCATCTTCATTTGTCTCAAGATATTTTTAAATTTTCCTTTTCATTTCTCCATTGGTTGATTGTTCAGGAGCATGTCATTTAATTTCCACATATTTGTGAATTGTCCAGAATTCCTCCTGTTGTTAACTTCTATCATACCATTGTGGTTAGAAAAGATACTTGATATTATTTCTATCTTCTTAAATTTGTTGAGACTTGTTTTGTGGCCTAACATATGATCTATCCGGGAGAATGTTTCATGTGCACTGAAGAAGAATGTATATTCTGCTTCTGTTGGATGGAAACAAACAAAAAGTAAATAAATCAATTTAGAGGAAGTGAAGATTTTGTAAGAGAAAAGAGTATATGTTCAATCATGTGCTGTATAACTACGTTTGGGTCAGTAACAGGCTGCATATGTCATGATGGTCCCATAGGATTATAATCCTTATGTATTTTTTACTGTAACTTTTCTATGTATAAACATGTTTAAATATGCAAATACCATTATGTTACCATTGCCTACAGTACTCAGTACAATAATATGCTGTACAGATATGTAGCCTAGGTGGCAATAGGCTATACATATAGCCTAGGTGTATAGTAATCTATACTATCTAGGTTTGTGTAAGTACACTCTACAATGTTTTCACAACAATGAAATCACCTACATTTCTCAGATATATCCCTGTTGTTAAGTGACACATGACTGTATATGTATATTCCAGTCCTATATCAATATCTTTAGGGAAAAGATATTGCAATCATGAAACAACATCAGGATGTTTTATTAAAAAGAAACAGTCATAAAGAAAAAAAGAGCTCTTAGAAATGAAAAATATGAGAATCAAACTAAAAAACTCTACAGAGGGATTGAAAGATAAAATTAAAGAAATCTTTCAGCAAATAGAGCAAAAAGATAAGGAGATGGAAAATAGAAGAAAAAAAGAAAAAATAGATTAGTTTAAGAAGTCCAATATGCAAACAATAGGTGACACAGATAAAGGGAATAGATAAAATCAGGGAAGAAAATCAACACAGAAATTATTTAAGAAAACTTTCCAGAATTGAAAGACATGAGCTACCATATTGAAAGAACTACCAAGTGCCCAACCCAATGAATAAAAACATACCCATATCAATGTAAATTATTATGAAATTTTAGAATGCTGGGGACAAAGATAAGATACAACAGGATTTCAGAGGGAAAATACACTTACAAAGAAACAGGAATTAGAATTGTATCATACTTTGCAGTTGCAATGTTGGAAGTTAGAACAACGGAGCAATGCCTTCAAAATTCTGAGCTAAAACAATCTACGACCTGAAATTCTAACTCAGACAAACCATGAGTAAAATGGGATAGAATAAGAACATTTTCAGACATGCATGATTTCAAAAAATGTACTTTCTATCAATCCATTCTTAAGAAGTTTCTGTAGGGTGTGCTCCATCATAACAGGGGATTAAGCCAAAAAGAAACCGACATGAGGTACAGGAAAGGGAAGATCCAACACAGGATAAAGGCCAAAGATATGCCCAGGATGATATGGAAGGCTGAGCCAGGACAGCAGCTATAATACCAGACCATATAGGAACAGGCCAGAAGGCTCCAGGAGATTCTCTGAGATGAAATTGACTGACCATCAATATGTTTGAACATATTGGCAGGAGATTTGGACAGTTGGTGAAGAGTTTGAAGTTACTTTAATGTAAGTATATCAAAATCAAGCAAAAAGACCAAAAATAATTATTAAGTCTAGGGAAAATAAAAGGTTGTTCAGGAAAGGAAAAATGTTTACAACATGGCTCAGCTGTGGAAACCATTTATATAGTTATAAAAATGTAACCACTGAATATTGATTTAACCAAAATTATAACTGCAATGGAAGGATGGGGAAACTGAAAAGTGTGTGGTGGTTGGTGAGGAGGGGGGATGAAAGAGAACTAAATTCTCTGTCTTCCATCATGGTAGGAAATAAATAAATAATGCCTAAAAATGAAAACTCCAAAAGTAGCAATACAAACATGTATGGACAGTCATTTCAGCTGAAAATCATTGCTTCTGGGAAAGGGAAAGTGAAGGTGGGGAAGCTGATAATTTTTGTGACAAACCTGGTGAAATCGTTTAATTTAATAAAATACACATGAGTAACTTTGACATACAAATTTTTTAAAACTTAAATAGTGTAGATGATCCTCCCTGCCATTCCACTTATAAGGCTGTTTATGCCCAAGGGTAACAGTGAGACCAGGGAAACAGCTCTGCTTACCACCCAACCCCCACCTTCATTGCTTCAGTTCCTACAAGTCTTTCGTGTCAGGATTGTCAAAGGTGATGTTGACAACACCTGATTTTGCCCTACATGCTGACTTTAGAACCTAATGCTTGATTAAGAGATGCCTACTCTGTATGAGAAGGGCTTCCTGCCTTCAAATAGAGGTTATTCTATAACAACCTCTCTAGTTCCTTCCAGCTCCCAGACAGGGCATAAAAATATGCAAAACCAACTCAAGTTATACAGACTCCTGCCCAAGGTCCTATGGGGTTGATGAATGACTGATGTGACTGGAGCCAAGGAGAGGTCAGGGAAGGCACTATGGAGGAAGCTGTCAGCTCTGTCAACATATTCTGCCCTTAAAACTGTGCACCAGAGTGGGAGGAGGGAAAGGATCAGGAAAAATAATAAGTACTAGGCTTAATATCTGGGTGATGAAATAATCTGTGCAACAAACCCTGATGACACAAGTTTACCTGTGTAGCAAAGCTGCACATGTACCCCTGAACTTAAAAGTTAAAAAAAGAAAAATAAAAACTGAGTAGTATTTAAAAAAAATTAAAAACTGCACCAGCCATCTTATTGCTGCATTAACTTAAAGCATGTCTGAATTGAGGCTTCTTAAAGATTTCCTTTTTCTCCATGTAGTTGAGCACGCAAAGTCACAGCTGAAGAAAATGATGTTTTCAACACCCAGGATTGAGGCATTGTATTAGGCTGTTCTGGTGTTGCTATAAAGAAATATCTGAGGCTGGGTAATTTATAAAGAAAAAAGGTTTACTTGGCTCACACTTCTGCAGGCTGTACAAGCACGGCTCCAGCAATCACCTCCATCTATGGCCTCAGGAAGCTTACAATCATGGGGAAGGGAAGGGAAGCCAGCATGTCACATGGTGAGAGTAGGAGCAAGAGAGGGGAGGTGCCACACTTTTAAACAACCAGATCTTGTGTGAACTACCAGAGCAAGAACTCACTCACCAAGGGGATAGCTTCTAAGCCATTCTTGAGAGATCTACCCCCATGATCCAAACACCTCCCACCAGGCTCCACCTCCAACATTGAAAATCACATTTCAGCCTGAGATTTGGAGGGCACAAACATCCAAACCATATCAGGCATTCTATAATAAAAGAAGTCTATGTCTGCTGTCCAGCTGAAATGCCTCATAATAAGGAGAAGGGTTCCAACAGTCATCAAAGATGCCAAATTGCAAGCAGCAAGTAGATAAGTAATAGGACTCAGGTTGTTTGGTTTTCTTGGCTATATCTTTCATTCGACTTCCACCTGTCTCACTGTTGGCTACCAGTGGGACTACCAGAAATCACAGGAGTGCATCATCCCTGGCAAGGCAGAAGCAAAAAGAGATGAAGGGGACATAAGACTTGAAGCAGTAGTTGGTTCTTTGGCAAAACAAGAATCTTGTGATAACTTCATTCCAAGCATTAACATATCTTGTGCCAAAAAATGCAAAATGCCAAAGTGAAAGAAAAGCACTAGACTTCTTACGGGTCTCATCCAAGAGCCCTCTTAAACCTCATTCAAATGCAGTTGTTTCCCTTATTAACTCCAAATGTGTTCAGTGTTCCTCCCTGCCCATGGAAGAGTGCTCAGGTTTCTTTCAGGCTGTGATCCAAGCTTGCAAAGAGCCAATGTCGGGGGTGCTGACTTAGAATACCCCATTCTCTGGTCTAGCCACCCCCATGAGATGGCATTTTTGCATGAACAACATGAGGATCCAATGGCTTTCTTCGGGGGGCATTTCAGAAAGGCTACAGTTGCTGTAGGAGGCACTGTGCATTCAAGTTAATAAAATCTCTCCATCATGCCTTAAGGAAGATAATATATCTGCCCGAAGTATTGTGTAGTTGTGTTAGTACAGCTTCTCTGGGAAACAGACTCTGGGGGTGGAGATAGGAGTGTAAGAAATTTATTGGGAAGTGAAGTCTGTGAAAGATAAATGGAGAGAGAGTAGCATGGGGCAGAGAAAGTCTTGAGACTGTGATGAATATCTGATACCTGAAATACAAGGGAAGAGGAAGCAAAATGGGGCAATGAAAACCTCAGCTCAACCCAAGGGAAACTCTGGAACACAGATTGTCACTAGAAGAGTTCCACACTGGGCAGAAATGGACACACCCTAGTGCCCCCATCAAGCTCAGTCATTGCCTGGGAGCTGCAGCAGAGCATGGAATCAGTTCCAATGCCCAGGATGCAATCTGAAGGCACTGCCGATGGAGGCTGTCCACTAACTGCACTTTGTACAGCTGAGCATCAAATTCTTTTTTCTTTTAATATAGAAATGGGGTCTCGCTATGTTGCCTAGGCTGGTCTCAAACTCCTGGATTCAAGCGATCATCAGCAACTGTTTATTAATGTTTTATTATGTATCAGGCTCTATGCTTGATCTATACCCACAAAGAGTTCACAGTTTAAAAATCAAGTAATTAAAACAATACATGATAAGAACTAACAGAAATGCATGTGAATTATTGCAGAAGTTCAGGGGAAGGAACAAGAAAAATATGAAATGATTTAAGTATTTGTTTAACCCTTGAATAAGGGCCCTGTCAATCTACTTCATATCACACCAACTCTAGTATGTGTGTTGCTCAACTGAGCTTCCAAAGTGGGTTGGTAGAGTTAGGCAGCTGATTATTAGTAACCTTCTCTGGAGCAGAAAGTTGAAAAGGAGGTCAAGGTCTCAGTTGCTAAATTTAGACCACACTGGGATTCAAACCAGTCCATTTTTAGAAAATGAAGCACCTACCCCACGTCAACCAAACTGGACTTCAACTCCAAGTGGAGAATGTCAGGCAGATTTCAGCTATGGAAATGGAAAGGTTATGAGCTCCTAGATAATTTTGCTACTCAAAAGGCTAGGAGATGGCTTTTTCCCATTGGGATTGCTTTTGGTAGCATAGACTTGATGCCCAGGAGTGTAAATGATGATCAGAGAGTTCAGGTGTTCAACCAACCCCTGATGTGCATGGCTCTAGGGTAAGGATCTATGGCAGGTATTAGGGAATGGAGTGGGGTGCAAAACATGTTCCCTACCATATTAAGGAGCAGAGAGTAGCAGGTTTTGAAAATTCTGCTAGCTCCCATGGAGCTCTCCTTGGTTCTATGACTGTCTTCAGTCTTTTCTGATATATCTGATCATGACAACCTCAGACTGTTTGAGTCTGCATCTTGCCTTGGGCCTTGACTATTACTCTGAGCTCTACTGCCCCCAGACTGCCTAACTGTTCAGTTTCTAGCTTGTTACTGCTATGACCCTCACTGGCTTAAGACTGTATTGCCTTAAGATTACCTGAAGCCATTTTGCCCAAGTGACCTAAGGGGTGGAATTCCCATTGTCCTCACAGGCATAGAATGGGATCAGGTCAAGTCCTCATACCATCCATATTAATGTGTAATTATCTGCAGTGGCTCAGAAATCAGTGTCATTCTCTGAAGACCTGTCATGCATGTCTTGAGATGTTTTTATAATCACAGGGAAAGTAGGTCCATCCTATGTAAGTTAATACAAAACCAACTTCCAAGTGCACAGTGACTTAGAGTCTTAATGCAGAAAAAAATATTCAAAAATGTATTATCGTTCATTGTCAAAGCTTACCCTTTGTTTCCCTGTTCTGAAGAGGGGTGATAGGAATTCTGTTTTGTTTTCTTTATTCTTCTCCTTTTTAGCCCATGGTTTTTATATTTTAGTTACAAATCATCCCATTGGTAAAAGAGGCTCTATTATGAACCACATGCTTCATCAAAAGTAAACCTCACATTCTTTTCTAATTGTTGCACCCTGACAGGGCAGGGAAGATAGTTTTGTTTTTATAGTGAAGTCACAGACATAAATCTCCCAGGGATTAAGGCCCTTGCAGCAATCCAGCATGCTCACATCATCATGAGGGGTGCTTCAGGTTCATTTCTTTCTGGGAAGGAGAGAGAGACAGACACACACACAGAGAGAGAGAGAGAGAGAGAGAGAGAGAGAGAGAGAGAAAGAGAGAGAGAGAGAGAAAGGATGGGGTGGGGAGATATTTCTTTTAGAAAAGTCAAATTCTGGAGAAGAGCAGAGCATTTGTCAGCCCCCAGCTCAATGTTGACCACTCTACTGGGGGCCATAAGTTACAGGTCTTAACCTAACCTTGCATCTAAACCAGGCAAACTTCTTCAATTTTCTTTTCTTTTGTTCTCCTTAGAATCTAATCATGGTATTTCCTCCTTCTCCCTCTCCCTGTCTCCTCTGCTTAATTTTTTGGTGGTTTGTTTTAACTTGCAGTCCACAGTGATAGGGGAGAAAGAGCACTGATCTTGGAGTTAGAAAGAAGCAGGTTCAAATCCTTTTTCCTCTGCTTTCTAGCTCTGTACTCTTTGGTGCTTGTTCTGAGCCTGTTTCCACAGCTGTTGCAGAGGAATCGTAATTTTACAAGATTATTGGGGGAACCAAATGACATAACATAAATTGGTGTCTGACACAGAGGCCCTGAATAAAATCCACCAGTTTCCACTGCCCTGACTGAATGGTCTCCTGAAACAGGACTCACGACCAGCAGTCCACTCCAAGAGCTGACCTCCCCAAAGCGAGAATAGCTGATTTGGAAACAGAAGTCAGCTGCCATGATCAGCTATGAAGGTCCAAGCTTAAGATGAAAACTCCTCAGCTTGACTGCAAAAATCAGCAGCCATGTACCTCTCAATTGAATCCAAGCTAAAGGCTTCTGCAGAAATGAAAGAATCCATTTGTTCTTCCCTTGCTCCTCTCCCTGTATTTGAAGGGCCTGACATTGTCCCAGGGAAATCAAATTAGAAAAATCAGTTTACATGAGTGATTAGTTTTATCAAAATATTTTCCTTTAGCCTACTGAACCACCATACTCTCTCTATCCCTATCCTCTCTCCCTCTATGCTTCAGCCTCTTCACTTCCTGCCAAAATCACTGTTGCTAAAAACAATCACGTTTAAAATGGCCTAAAGGATTGTTAAATGAGATGAACTGGTTGCATCATTCAAATGAAGACTAGAAATCCCAAGAACAGCCTTTGCAGGGATGAATCATGTGGAAACTCCTCAGCCTGTGGTTCCAGGGCTCCCACATTTGGCCCTCACTCAGTTTCCATTTTCAGCTTTAGCTGGGTTCTAGCGTGAACCTCATCCCAAGGAGGTTGGCCTCCCCAGCTCTCCCTCCCTGCCCTTACTCCTCCCTCTCAGCCCCAGTTGGAGTTTCTCCTCTTTGACTTTCCCCATAGGATTCCCACCCACCCCTCCAGGCCCATCGCAAGCTCTCTCCATTGCCCTGCCTTCCTGTAGGCTTGCGGCACATACAAGCTTCAGATTCAGAGGGGTTTAGGTTCAAATCCCCTCTCTGCCACTTGTGAATAAAACTTTGAGCAACTCACTCACACTTTCCTTGCCTCAGATTGCACATCTGCAAAGTGGGGATAACAACACCTCACTGTGTTGCTGGAAAGATTAAATGAGAGACCGTAGAGCACAGAGGCTGCAAGTAGTAATCAATAAATAAGGGCCATTATTATTATCCTCTCAAAATATCCACCACACCTCTAACTTATTTGTCAACTAATGTCAGTGCTCTACCACTTGACCATAGTATATTTCGTTCATGACCAACTGTGGAGATTTTGTGAAAACTTTTATCTTGGAAGAATTTCTCATGGAGGAATATGTAAACCTTATGGGAAAAATTGGATTAGGAAAACTGAGTTCATCCATAAGTCTATAAAATTCATGGTAAATAAGATTATATTCATTAAAGTAAGTCAGTAAAGGCAGAACATTAAACAATGAGACTATAGTAATGTTTTATGCATATGAGGTTAGTGATGACTGATTTCCATTCACCGTTTCTTGCTTACCAGAAACTTTTCTGGGGCTCTCTGGCTATGCGGTGTTAAAATGATGTCTATATATTCAGTTTGTTCTGTAACAGATAGATAATGCCTACTTGAAGAGGCACCCTGTCTGTGCCTGTTTCTTCACCCAAACATGTCATGCATTTTTCACTTGATGATTTGGAGCTATTGATTCCAGAGCTGCCTTCCAATTATTCTTTCCCCAGTCTGTTTTACACCATCTCAGCACCCTTGAAGAAACTGACCCATGCCTGCCTATTGACCATGGGGGATCAGAATTATCCTTCCTCCCTTCCATCTTTCTTTTCTCTGCTTCCCCAAAGAGCACCCAGCGTTTGGAGAAAGAGTGAAGTCAGTTTTCACTGAAGGGCTTCAGTCTTGTTTTCAAAGCTTACCCACCCAAGGAGAGGAAATCAAGCATTGTGGACCCAGTCTAGCTTCTCTTTCCTTTACAATGCACACAAAAGGTGAGACCTCACTGCCCAGGCCTTCTGAGGGTGTTCCTTGTGGACATGCCCTTTCTTCTTCACCCACCCTTCTTTTTCTTCCCCTCCTTCTACCCTCTGTCTTTTCCCCATGTCCCCTTTGCCATTTTAATACCTCTCCTTTCCCCATTTTTTCCCAGGGAACATTTTTCTTCCTACAAAAATAATTTGACTCCAGGCCCTAAGATTCTTCTAGTGATTGGGTAGCTTTGGCTGTGTCAGGCATTCCAGGATGCCTCTGGCTTTCTTCCCCAGTGACTGCAGACTCCTGGGACGGGGGAGAGAAGAGGGGTCTAGTCTTCTCAATGGGGAAAAGGTGAAGGAACTTCTACTCTGAACTGCGATTTACTCTCCCAAATTCCTGAAATTAAACACACCTCACCTTAGGGATTTGTTTCTCTTCAAAGACTCCCAATTGAGCTCAATTTATTGTACTTCTAGTAACATAACATAGCTCATTCTCCTGAGAACCTACAGCCCTGACATTGTGCCATTATAAAGATTTCTTTTAAAAGGTGAATATACGGCTGGGCCCGGGGGCTCATGCCTGTAATCCCAGCACTTTGGGAAGCAGAGGCAGGCAGATCACGAGGTCAGGAGTTTGAGATCAGCCTGACCAATATGGTGAAACCCCATCTCTACTAAAAATACAAAAAAAATTAGCCGGGCGTGGTGGCGTGCGCCTGTAATCCCAGCTACCCAGGGGGCTGAGGCAGGAGAATCGCTTGAACCTGGGAGGTGGAGGTTGCAGTGAGCTGAGATAGTGCCATCGCACTCCAGCCTGGGTGACAGGGTGAGACTCCATCTCAAAAAAACAAAGGTGAACATACAAGGTGCCATGCTTAGATTGCTTCTCCCTAGATGCTAGGTTTTTAAACATATTTTTTCTATATTTTTTATATTTTCTATATATTTTTTCTATAACTACAGAGGTGTGGAAAGGTGGCAAGCAGGAAAAAAGCCTCGGTTTACCCTGCTATGCTTACAACCCTAACAAACCTAACTACTACATTCCCTATTAGAAGCTAAATCTTGGAACTGCTCAAAAGAAACATGGAAATGAAAGTGAATTCATATAGGCCAAGACATCTCATTAGGGAAGAAAAAAGGCTATTATAATAATCTCTAATTTATTTATCTAACAGAGAACACTCTACTATATTTTGATACTTGGCTATTGAATATAATGCTGTCCTATTCCATATATATATATATATTTCCCAAATATCTATGAGTGTGTGTGTGTGTGTATCTCCATATAAAATTGTTCTATATTTATATTCCTTTTGCTCCTAGATGACAAAGTTCTTATGGGCAGAGACCACATCATACATTTCTTTTGTACCCCCATTGGCCACTTCCTCTCAAAAAAGTATATTTTGAGAGCTGATTCTGCACCAGTGGATTTGAGAGGTGTCTCTGAGCTCTGTTATCCTGACAATAGCTGCTTGAACCAGGGGTCAGCACCCAGCCCCCAAACAGCCATCTATCTATAGGTTGGCCAGCATCACAGAAAAGTTGGTTTCATGAGACAGCTTTGCTGTCTGGGTGGTGATGGATCAAAAGATCACCTTGTTTCTTAAAGAAAGTTTAAGCAATAGATATAGGATCTTGTCATTAAGTGTTTTCTGATATGAAAATACTCCCTTGGGTAATTGGTGGTAGTAGGGGAAAGAGAAATTGACTCATAAAAACGGACTCACACATCTGAAAGAATAGCCACTAATGTTGCTGAGTTACTGACCTTTCTGCCCAATGACCAAAACTAACATTGTTTGCTAAAGGATGTTCTAGTGGCCACAAGGCTTAGCAGGGCAGCTGCTGGGACAGTTTTGCCAATTCCTGTCTTTCTCATGTGTCATTTTGTTGAACATCCTTTATTGGAGTTGATTGGAATGTTTCTGTTTCTTGCATTCCGAAGGAACTAACTGATAGGGTGCCCAGTGCTAGGAGATACAGAAGAGCTTGTGGTCTCTATTCAAAGAGACAGATTTATGAGTGGAAATGTCATTAAGTGGAGTGTTTTAATTTTCTGTGGCTGCTGTAGCAAATTACCACAAACTTGGTGACTTAAACCAGTGCAAATTTATTCTCTTACAGTTCTGGAGGTCAGAAATCTCAGAGCAGTTTCTCTGGGCTAAAGTCAAAGTATTAGGGCTGATTTACTCTGAAGATTCTAGAGGAGAATCCATTTCCTTGCCTTTTCTAGCCTCTGAAGGAAGGTTGCCTGCTTTCCTTGGCCTGTGACCTTTTCCCTGCATCACTCCAACCTTTTGTTTCCATCATCACATCTCCTACTTCTGTGTGGCATGGGCTTCTCCTGTGTTCCTCTTATAAGGACCACTGTGATGACATTGGGCCCACCAAAATAATCCAGAAGAGTCTTCCCAGGTCAATCAATGTCCTTAACTTGGTTGCATCTACACAGCCCCCTTTGGCACATCAAGTAACATTGACAGGTTCTGAGGATAAGAACATGGACATCTTGGGGGATATTACTCAGCTTATTTCAGGAGCACATCCTGTGAATGATATAAACAGAGGGCTGTGGAGTCTCTACGAGCGGCAACTGTACCAGGGGAGAGAAGGTCAAATACATAAAAATGTTCTCAACAAAGCCTCTTTTAATCATAAAAAAGTTTTCCTCTCCCCCTACTCTCTAGTATGTCTATCATTTCAGGATTCCAAGAGAGATACCAGTGTAAAGATTTGCCAAATACATCACTCAGCATTCCACATCCCATCCTGATCAAAGTTAATGAACTTGCCCCTTTCTCAAAATAGAACTTGGAAAATTGTCCCACTAAGTCCACTTCCCCCAAACAAGGGAGTGCAATGATGTAGAACAGGAGTCATAAATGGGAGCAAGATTGCTTTGCTAAGAGATGACAGGAGTTTGAGATGGGCAGAGACACAAGGTGGTGTTTCTTCAACAAACTCCCGGGTTTGTGGGTTCCTGACTATGAGTGAAGGACTGCGATTTGAATCAGAGCTGGGGTGTGTATCTGAAGAAAATGGTGAGGCATTTATCACTTAGATTTGGGGGAAGAGTTTAAAATACAATAACTAGATAGTCATTAAAAATTATTCCAGACACCCAAAACTTGACATGGGGAGTTCTATTAGGAAAAGGTTTTATTTACTGGAAAATGGGGAGGTTAATTAAAAAGTAAGTAGGATGTTCAGAGGAGGTGGTGATGTTGTCCTTGTCATTAAATGTTTTCTGATATGAAAATACTCCCTTGGTACTTATGAAGAAGACTGATTTTCATTAGACATTCACTTATTCATTATAAAATAAAAGCATGTGTGTAAGTGTGTGTGCATGCACGTGTATTTCCAACCAAAAGTCAGGAGTGTGGACTATATTATGTAGAACCCAGGGATTCAGAGGCCTGATTATGAAAGGATAGTTACATGGATAGATTAATGATGGATGGATGGAAGAAGCATTGATCATCTGTCATGACTGGTGCCTCTAGCTCTAAAATGTCTGACTTTGAATCCAGAGGAAGAAGTGGGTTCACTGGGTTAGGAGAGTAACCTGTAAAACTTTTGCCAAAAACATTTGCAGTCACTTTTGGTTTATCTCTGCTGGGTGGATTTAGTTTTCCTGAAGCCATTTGCGGCAGGGCCATCTGTGACTTATGCTTAGGGCAGTGGAATGTGGCTTTTTCTTCCCTTTCACCAAGGAGCTCTCAAGCTGCCTCTTTGCTTCCTTCTCTACCTATCTACATGGATTTTAAGCTTATCTGGATACTTGTTGTGAATACTCATGAGGGCCAATTTCACCGCATTGCTCCACAAAAGAGTTCCTGGATTTCATTTTCTGGAATAATTTAGCAGACTTCAGGATGAATCAAAAGAAGCTAGTCCCTGAAAAATGTCTACCAACCTCTTAGTTTAATCACCACTTACGCTTTAAGGGTATGTTGTAACACAGCTGGCATAGACAGCCTCTCTCCTGCTCTCCTGGCTCTATGGGCTTTCCTTCGGCCCAGCCCACCTGTCCAGGTTCACCTCCTGCCCCATTCCCACTTTGCAGCCTACACTGAAGCCAAATCAAACTATTCACATTTGCCCCTGTGCTCTGGACTATGTCAAGTACCCTGTGACTTTACTCATGTAGCTGAAGGGTTCTTTCCTCTTCCTCCACGTCTCCCCATGTTCCCTTCTCTTTCCCCATGAATCTTTAAAGACTCTCAAATCCAAAATATTCTGCTCTAAAAAAGTTTTCATTGACTCTTTTCCTCTACCTCCACCCACTACCAAGTACTCTCTCCTATACATACTTCTATTAGAACAATGATAAAACTGAAAATAAATTCACAAGAAGGAAAAAAATCTCAAGCCAATTAGCAAGTGACTAGAGTCTGAGGGAAGTCCACAGTGGAGATGAGTAAGAGGCCTTGTAATGCAGAAGAGCCAAACAGGGATTAAGGGATAATGCTGTAAAAAGGCAAAATAAATAACCAGGGCAGGCTCTGTTGAATCTTACAGAGACGGCCTTCTAGGTTAAACATTTTCGAAGTACAGACATGCAATGCTTAACAAGGAGGATATGTTCTGAGAAATGCATTGTTAGATGATTTAATCATTGTGTAAACACCATAGAGGATACTTAAACATGTATTGAATGTACTGAATACTGTAGGCAGTTGTAATGCAATGATAAGCATTCATGTATCTAAACATGGAAGAGTACAGTAAAAATACAGTATTTTTTACTGGGACAAACTTCCAATATACAGTCTGTTGACTAAAATGGTGTTATGTGGCTAATGAATGCCCACTTAACTGGAAAATACAAATATTCCAGGACTGAAAAAACTGTGTCTCTGAGAACCTCTCTCCCTCCTCTACCATATATAGATTCTCAGGGATGTACTCAGAGCTTTGGCTAAGGAAAGGGGTGCTTACCAGGGCAGTCACATGCATCCTGGACATCAAAGGGATGACATTGGTCACAACCAGTTCCCTTGTTCCCAAAGATTCCAGAAGGACATTGGCATTGTGGCAAAAACAGCTGCAATGCCAATGCTCCCACCAGGCATGTCAAGTTGATTTAGAATTAGGCTGAGGAAAGGGAACACTTCAGCCTAGTCCAGGAGACCATGGGGTGTTATTTCCTGGCTTGTTCTTAATTTCTCAGCTGAAGGTAGTGCAATCTCCTGGAATAGACACTGATTACTTGTGGTGACCTAATATCTGTGAACCCCTCCTTATCTTTTCTTTTGTGTAACAGCTTTATTGAGATTTAATTCACATACCCTACAATTCACCCATATAAAGTGTACAATGCAATGGCTTTTAGTATATTCACAAAATTTTGCAACCATTACCTCAATCAATATTTTCATTAACCCAAAAGGAAACCTTGGCCCATTAGTCATCATCTCCCAAATCTCCCACCACTGTCCAGTCCTAGGCAAATAATGTGGTTTGGCTGTGTCCCCGCCCAAATCTCATCTTGAATTCCAACATGTTGTGGGAGGGACCCGGTGGGAGGTGATTGAATCATGGGGGCAGATCTTTCCCATGCTGTTCTCATGATAGTGAATAAGTCTCATGAGATCTGATGGTTTTAAAAAACGGGAGTTTCTCCACACAAGCTCTCTCTTTTTGCCTACTGCCATCCATGTAAGATGTGACTTGCTCCTCCTTGCCTTCTGCCATGATTGTGAGGCCTCCCTAGCCATGTGGCACTGAGTCCAATTAAACTCTTTCTTTTGTAAATTGCCCAGTCTCAGGTATGTCTTTGTCAGGAGTGTGAAAATGGACTAATACAGCAACCATCTGTTAATTAATCTTCTGTCTCTATATCTTTTCCTATTATGGATTGTTAAAGGCTGAATTGTGTCCTCCTGATATTCATATGTTGTGGTTCTAACTCACAGTTCTTCAGAATGTTACAGTATTTGAAGACAGGGTCTTGAAAGAGGTAATTAAGTAATAGTGAGGTCACCAAAGTGGGCTCTAATCCAATGCAACTCATTCCTTAAAAGAACAGATTAGGCACAGGCACAGAGAGAGGACCATGTAAAGACATAGGGAGAAGATGGCCATCCCTAAGCCAAGAAGAGCAGCTTCAGAATGAAACCACCCCTGCTGATACCTTGATCTCAAATTTCTAGCTTCCAGAACTGTGAGAAAATCCATGTCTGTTGTTTAAGCCATCAAGTCTATGGTACTTTGTTGTGGCAGCCCTAGAAAATGAATACATTTCATATAAATGAAATCATACAATATCTGGTCCATTGTGATGGGCTTCTTTTACCTACCATAATGTTTTCCAGGTTCACCTATATTGTAGCATATATCAGTACTTCATTCCTTTTATGACCAAATAATCTTCCTTTGTATAGATATACACATTTTGTCGATCCATTAGTTAGCTGAGGGACATTTGGATTGTTTACATTTTTTGGCTATTTTGAATAATGTTGCTATGAATATTGACGTAAAAGGTTTTGTGTGGACTTACATTTTCAATTCTCTTGACTATATATCTAGGAGTGCAATTGCTGGCTGACAGGTAACTCTATGATTCACCTTTTGCAGAACTGCCAGATTGTTGTCCAAAGTGGCTGTATCATATTACATTTCCAGCAATTCATGAGAGTTCCACTTTTTCCACATCTTCACCAACACTTGCTGTTATCTGGCTTCTTTATTATAGCCATCTTAGTGCATTCATAATAGTATCTCAATGCAGTTTTGATTTGCATTTCCCTAATGGCTAATGATGTTAAGCATCTTTCAGGTGTTGTTGGCCATTTGTATATCTTTTTTTGGAGAAATGTATATTTTGATCTTTTCTTACTTTTAATTCAGTTACTTTTCTTTTCATTATTGAGTTGTAAGATTCCTCTACAGGCAAGAAATGTAAGTACCTTATCATATATATGATTTTCAAAGCTTTTCTTCCATTCTGGGAGTTGTCTTCATTTTCTTGATGGTGTTCTTTGAAACATAAATGGTTTTAATTTTAATGATATATCCTCTACCTTTTAGTAACATCCCATATGATAAGTTGCACCTGCCCAAGGTAGAAGCTAGAAATCTTCCATACCAAAACTCCTTTGTAGCTAGGATAACCTAGATTCCACCAATCAGATCTATCCATGATAGTCTTAGATTTTGGAAATGAGCAACCCAAGGAATTGGCTGCATGGAGAGGAATTGATATAATGATGGAGCCCTCTAGATCTTCAAGATCAGAATTGGGAGAAGCTGTTGGTATCCATCCTGGTTTCCTCATTGGTACAAAGCAATAGTGGCAAAGGAAAATTTGCTCAAGAAGCTCCTGTGGTGTTTCCAGGAATTGTTCCTGAATGGCTCAGAGCCTACTGTCTGCCCCTCCTTGATTTTCTGTAATCTACCTAATATTCTTGAATAAACCCCCTTCCTGATTAAACTAATCAGAATGGATTCTGTTGTTGGCAACTCAGAACCTTGACCATTAAATACACAGTCTTATCAGAATAAGGGAATTCCAGGACTTCAGGAACTATAGACCTTGCTACTTCAGCAAAAGTAAACTTTATGTCCTTTAAAAAGTGACCTAACCCTTATATGTTATCAAGTAGGCCCCATTTTCCTACAATTGTACTTTTAAAAACTTTTCACAAGGTACTTAAGAAAAATATAATCCTTAATATAAATTCAAAATAACCTGGCAAAGACTTTCAAACTGCATAGTTTTCCTTGATGGTAGGTGATATGGTTTGGCTGTGTCCCCACCCAAATCTCATCTTGAATTCCCATGTGTTGTGGGAGGGACCCGGTGGGAGGTAATTGAATCACAGAGGGCAGGTCTTTCCTGTGCTATTCTCCTGATAGTGAATAAGTCTCACGAGATCTGATGATTATATAAGGGGGAGTTTCTCCTGCACAAGCTCTTTTTGCCTGCTGGCATCTATGTAAGATGTGGCTTGCTCTTCCTTGTCTTCTGCCATGATTGTGAGGCCTCCCCAGCCCCATGAAACTGTGAGTCCAATTAAACCTCTTGTAAATTGCCCAGTCTCAGGTAGGTCTCTAATCAGCAGCATGAAAACGGACTAACACAGTAGATTTCCAGGAGTGAAGTGAATCTGCTTGCTTTATCCACACACTTAACTTACTTCATGATCAGTGCTCTGAATTTGCAGGTGGTTGCACAGATGAGCCCAGATGTTGAAACAGAACACAGGTGCTAGCCACATGGAAATTAGCTATGAGCATTGGTCTTACTGGTTTTGTGCTTAAGTTGCTCCACAATAACCAACAAATGAGAACGACCTTTCCTCTGAAGGAGAATGAACAACAAATTGGGGAAAAGGAAAGATTATCATGCTTCCTTAAGATCTGCTAAACCAGGCCGGGCGCGGTGGCTCAAGCCTGTAATCCCAGCACTTTGGGAGGCCGAGACGGGCAGATCACTAGGTCAGGAGATCGAGACCATCCTGGCTAACACGGTGAAACCCCATCTCTACTAAAAAATACAAAAAACTAGCCGGGCGAGGTGGCGGACGCCTGTAGTCCCAGCTACTCGGGAGGCTGAGGCAGGAGAATGGCGTAAACCCAGGAGGCAGAGCTTGCAGTGAGCTGAGATCTGGCCACTGCACTCCAGCCTGGGTGACAGAACGAGACTCCGTCTCAAACAAACAAACAAAAAAGAGTTGCTAAACCAATAGCAACTAGAATTAAGAATGAGAGATACTCTCTCCTTGATTCAGGGCCCCATCTGGATTCCTAAGCCAGTTCTACATGCAAAGTTCTGAGAGTCACTTACAGTGAATTCATGACTTCTTAAAAGTTTATTTCAGCCTAGCTATACTATTCCAAATTTACCTGATATTTTTCCAATACTGTATTGAATTGATTAATTGGACTTACATAAGGGAAGCCACATTATTGGGCAACGGCATGTTCAAAAAAGCAAGACATTAAGGAGCTTAAGAAATATTTTTGCAAACTCAAGGCCACCAATGCTTATTCCAAACTTTAAATCTTTAGAGATCAAAAGTCCTGCTAGAGGATAAAGCATACCAAAGTCATAGAGAAACGTTAGTTTTGGCAAGATGAGCAAAGAGAAGTGGAAAGAAAGGAAGCAAACAAAATACAAAGAGGAAATTCTACCTTGACTCTCTTCACAGAATTTTTATTTAAAAAAAAAAAAAAAACATTCAGTTTTTTTTTTTTATAAAAAAAAAAAAAAAAAAAAAAAAAAAAAACTAAAAGAAAGATACTGGAAATGAGCGACCCCTGCAGGCTCTGCTCTTTCAGCATGTGAAACTCTGAGGTTAAAAGGTTTTATGGAATTTAATCCCTTTGGAAATTAAGAGAAGGGCCAAAGTCATGTTATCAACCTCAGGAGTTGGCTGGTTGGTTGTCTCATTCTAGATAAGAAATCCACTCTCCCTTCATATATATGGATATTCCATTAGGTCACACCCCATCCCTAGAATATAACAATTCAATCCAGTGGCCTTTAATAAAGGTACCAAGTCCAACACTCCAACAACAGAGTTAAGAAGTCATTCAGCTATGTTTGTCTAACAGAAATAGCAGAAATACAGTTCAAATCCTTTCCAAAAGTTGTCAATTTAGTTGACTTTAAAAAATGAAACCCTATTGGTCTATAGAACAATAATGCTATTTGCAAAGTTTAATCCAGTATAAGAACATTTCTTCCTTCCCTAAGACGTAAGTGCTCAGCAATGATAAACACATGGGGATAGAGTAGAAACGTCCCCCTTTTCATGCCTCTCCACTTCAAATTTACTGGTCTCAGAACTAGTAAACTCAAATCCACAGTGAGAATTCTTTTCTCTAGCAGAACTCATGTGAGTAGGGTGAATAATGGAAATTATGTTTCATAGTAAAAGCTCCACAAATCAGCCCTGTACAGCCAGTGTAAGCCCAACTGCAACATTTGGCCTGCACTCAAAGAAGAACAAAATACAACTGCAGCCCATACTTGGGTACACCTGAATTTATGGCTCATTTCTCTGCTTGCTCCATGCTCCATGGGACAGATCTGAGTAAGTTTCATTTTCATTGAAAGAAACCCAACTCCAGGCCACAAAAATCAATAAGAGCCCTGTATTCAGTTTGGCTGCAAAGCTAGAAAACAAGGTGAGAAATGATCCCTATGTTAATAAAAGGAAATAGAACACATATACATACACTCACCCACATACAGGCGATTGAACTCACTTCCAGATGGGCTGCCAGAGGAAGCTTATTGTAACCAAGCTGGCAGAGGGCACAGAAAGTGATTAGTTGTCAGAAACATAACAATGAGGCTCTCTCTCCCCACCCAAAAATATGAAGAAAGATCAGCAACATTAATGGGAGTAAGATCTGATTGTATCACTAAGGGCAGCAATTTCTATCTTTTGCTGAGGTCTGAGTGACTTGGTAAGTCATTAAAAAATATATATATATATTAGACTTAGACTTAGGGGGTACAAGTGCCATTTTATTATGTGGATATATTGCATGGTGGTGAAGTCTGGACTTTCAGCATAACCAACATCTAAATAGTGTATACTGTACCTATTAAGTAATTTCTCATCCCTCACCCCCTCCCATGCTCTCACCCTTCCGAATCTCCAGTATCTATTATTCTACTCTCTATGTCCACGTGTACACATTATTTGGATCCCACTTATAAATGAAAATATGTGGTATTTGTCGTTCTGTGTCTTAATTGTTTCACTTAGGACTTAGGATAATAGCCTCCAGTTCCATCCACATTGTTGCAAAAGACATGATTTCATTTTTTTTTTTATGGCTGAGTAGTATTCCATAGTGTGTGTGTATATATATATATCTATCACATTTTCTACATCCAATCATCCATTGATGGACACTTAGGTTGATTCTATCTCTTTGTTATTGTGAATAGTGCTGTGGTAAACATGCAAGTGCAGGTATTTTTTGGATATAATGATTTCTTTTCCTTTGGGTAGATACCCAGTACTGGGACTGCTAGATTGAATGTTTCTTCGAGAAATATCCATATTGTTTTCCATGGAAGTTGTACTAATTTACATTTTCCCCAAACAGGGTAGCACAAGGGAGAGGGTAAGAAAGGAGTATTAAAATTTTAACGTGTTATCAGTGAAGGGAGAACCCCTGTCCTAAGGACTCAAATCCAGGTTCTTTCTCTGGAGAGTATCTCAGAAGTCTTCTAGCAAATCTAGGTAGTATGTGTGTAAGTGCATGTGGGGCAGGGTGTGTGGATGTTTACCGTGAATATCCCAGGGAGTTAAGCCTGCCATTGAGGAATACTTCACTCTCGGAAAACAAGCACAAACCGATCCTCACTTTATATCCAATTTGCCTTGTGGATTCTCAATGTTAATAGAGTAATCTCTATTCACGTGGGCAAAGAAAAACCTTGTTCTGGGTACTGTATAAATATTCTTATAAAGAGAATTTCCAGGAGCCCAGACTAATCCTTCATATCTGTCCCCATAGATTTAAGCAAATAAGCCTTCATCCACAAGCCGATATCTCACAGGAGCAGTTCTGAGCAGAGCTGACTTCTGGTTTCCCTCCTCTGGAAAACTCTAGGAATCCACAGAGGGTCATATTGACCTTCTGCAGTCCCCAGAAAGCTGCTGAGGGTGACTTTTCAGTCTGAAGTGTGAAGGCAGAGAAAGTAGGAGCAGAGCTCTTACCACAATAGGCACAGTATTAAACTCTCAACATTTATCATCTTCATAAGTGTTGAAGAAAATTCAATTATTTTTCATATTTTGTAGATGAGAAAGCAGACGCTAAGAGGGCAGTGGCCTGCCCAAGCCTGGGTAGCGTAGGCATCTGCTGCTGAGCCCCTGTTCTTAAACACATAGTTCTCTGCCTTAGGAAGGGTTTCCATGGACAACCTTGTTCTTTGCAATTCTTGTGCTAGATAACTGACATCTCTAAAATGACCAATTCCATACAGCAAAAACTTTAGCAAGATGTGTGATGTAGCTTGCTCAGAACTGGCAAGGCCTTTCTTTCTTCATGCTATTCCTGACATATATATTCCCAACACACATGTTCCTGTCAATATACTCCTGATACATATAATGTAGCAGAATTATTTTTCCTGCCTAACTGACCACCTGCTACCCGAAGGTTGTTTATACGGACATCTACTTCTACCTCTGCGACACGGTGGTAACAGCACAGACTTTCAAGGTGGTTCTGAGTGTGAATCCTGGCCACTGACGTATTATCTTGAGTTCAAGATGTAATAGGACCAAGGCCCAGCCAGCACTGGGGCACAGGGCATGAGAGTGCAGTTCAGGTCTGTGAGGCTGCAGACAAAACAGTGCATCCTAGTGCAGAGCTGGCTCACCCTGAGGTGTGACTGTGTGAAAACTAAAAGCCACAAGCCAATCATTGTAGGCCAGGCCATGGAGGATGTGATGTCCTCTAAGCTGAACCTGTGGAGTGTCATGGTCCCCTGAATACTGCTGTGAAAGCATCCTGCACCACCAGCACCTGGGATCACTGCCTGAGAAGAGGCCTCTTCCCCCATGCTCTTCAGCAGCAGTTCCAGCATGGAGCTTTGCCTCCCATTCCCCCTACCTCCCACGGGTATCATCCCTTTTTTGCCCATGCCCACGAGGTGACTTACTCCAGAACCTCCTCTACTCTCACCATCCTGTGCTGGGGCTGAGTGAGCGAATTAGAAGTGCTTTAATGAAAAGAGACCTGGATGCAATTCTGGTTCTGAAGAATTCCAACACTGGGGCAAGATGGTGTGCTTGTACCTAAGGGTGCTGGAGAACCAGGGAACTGGACTCTGCCTGCTTCTGTGCCTTGGGCTCAGCCTTCCCCAGGGCACCGTGTACTCAGCCATCGGTACCCATCTATTGTGATGAGTGTTCTGAGATCAGCCTGCACTGGACATTTGCAAGCATCTGGATCCCTGGACTGCTAATAGAAAGAGGTTGGTCTTTTGAAGAAGGTTCCATTTGACTTCTGGACTCCTGGCTATTTTCAGAAAGTGTGTTTTCTGGAACTTCATTCTAGGGATTGAAGGAAACAGACTACCTCAGTTTTAAAACCTGCTTAATTAACATGCTCTAAATCCGGAAATGATTCAAATGTTTGTCAGTTGGTGACTGGATAAACAAACTGTGGGATATCCATACAATGAGATACTTACCAATATAAAGGAATGAACTATTTTTATTATACATAATAGCACGAACAAATCTCAAAATAACGGTGAGTGAAGAAGTCAGATGAAAAAGGGGCCGTGCTGCATGATTCCATTCATATAAAAATTTAGAAAATACAGCCTATAGTGACAGAAAGCATGTGAGTGGTTGTCTGAGGTTGAGGGTTTGGGTCAGGGAGAGGTGAGAGGGAAGGATCAAAAAGGGGCATCAGGAAACCTTTGGGGTGATTGATATGTTCATTTTTGATTGTGGTGATGGTTTAATTGGTATATACATATGTAAAATCAAATAGTACATATTGAACATATGTAATCTATTGCACATCAATAACATGTCAATAAACCTGCAAAAAATATGCAATATATACAAGATACTTAGCAGTGTGCCTGGCATGCAGTCTGTGCTTGGTAAATAGGAGCTATGTTGCCATTTTCACACTTGGCTTCACTGTCACCTACTTTAATGAGAACAGGAGCTAAAGACATGGAGACCCCAATCCTACGATGTGTCTCAAATGGACTCTGCCCAAAAGCTGAGCGAAGCTCTGTGTGCATCAGAACTAGAGCCAGTATGGAAAGAGATTCAGAAATTGGTTTAGGAACATCTTCCAACCAAAGTGACACTTTCTAAAAAAACATGTTATAATATCAGTGTTATAGGAGGAAAAAACCTTCTTGAAGTGTATTTCTGATAATGCCTATAATTCTGAAAGCACATTTTGGCCTGCTTTCTTACCTTGTCTAGACTGAAGAATTGTTTCAATTTAGTATCAATCAGCCCCTTGATTCTAAAATGCCATCGCCCAGGTATAGACAGCTCACCGCATGGCATGAGGACTCTTCCTCGTGCATTTCTGCAACCCCGGGCTCTAGGTTTGGTTGAGTACTGCAATCAAGCTTCCCCCACAGTCTGAGTTCATCTCTGCTGAGTTCAACAAACATTCATTCCAAGGAATATCCACTCTCCTTCATAAACATTGAAAATTTCAGAATCTCCCCTGGCCATCCTGTCATTGTTCATATGTGAATTAGGTGATTGCTTCTTTGGAGGGTTTGAGAGACTCCAGGAAGACCACCTTGATATGACAAAATTCCCACTGTACCCCAGTGATTCCTTTTCAATTAAATATTAACTTTAAAAAACACAAGCATGCCTTGGGTAAAGGAGGTAAATAGTGAGTAAATAGTTTATTTCTAGAGAGGAAAAAAGGGAGAATAATAATATTGGATCAAAGGATAAAACATCAACAATGGGGCATTTTTCTGAAAGATAAGTCTCACCAACTTTACCATTTGGGGGCCAGTGCCTCCCACTTCCTCTCGAAGACCTGGCATTGGTAGCCTTTGCATTTGTGTTAGCAAAACCCAGGGAGGGTGTTTCAGCCTGCTCTGAGGATCAGGCACCCAACACTCTTAAAAAATCTGTTGACAATGCCCTGTATAGAAAGGGAAATTTCAGCTGCTATTTTAATTAGGTGAAAGCCAATTTGAGACTTCACTAATTTGACACTTTCTGATTTTCTTGGCCCCTGAATTTAGTCTCTTGGTTAATGGACAAACTATGTTTGGTTGGTTGGTTTGGTTTTTTGTGGTTTTGTTACTTTTCTGAGCCTCTATCTATCTGCCCTCTAATCACACAAGAGCTGTAATGTTTAATGTAGTTTCATACAGAAGTATCATAAGACTGATCAGAGAAGGTATAGTTATAAAAACTGAAACCTGAAACAGCAAGGAGGCCAGTGCCTGGGTTCATGGGGTCAGGCCAGAGAGATGGGAGTCCACTGGCTTCTTGGCCTCTGACGGCAATGTTGCTTTTTCTTCTAGGCCAGGCGCCTGACTCAGGGACTTCACCTACAACTGCATGTCACACTTGGAATCAGTGCCTATTTAGACTCCAGGAAGTCTTAGATGAGGATGAGGGATTGACCTGTCTCCAGGAGAGGCCATCCCACATACACCTCTGTTCGGGGCTTCTGGTGATTCAGGAGGCCAGAGATGTAGGGGTTTGTACCCACCTCAGAAATAATACAGGAGAAGGCCAGAGGTCAGGGAAAAGCGTGTACACAGAAGCAGCCCCAAATCCCATGTTAGTCAGGTGATTGATGGCTGACCCTGGGCAAAAGGGCGAAGCCAGCAAAATGCAACTTTTATTCTACAAACATTCATTTAGCAACTATTGTACACCAAGCGCTATAATAATCTGTGGGAAAATATTGGCGAACAGGAAACAAGAACTTACTGTTCAGTGGGAGACAGAGACTTAACTCAAATATCAGACTCTAAGCAAGTGGTCTCCCTGCCATGAGAGCCCCCCTTCTCCCTGTGATCAGACCTCTGAGCAGATTTTTGTTCTTTAAGGATAGCGTCCTGTTTCTCCCAAATGCATTTTTCTCTGGCATCCCTATTCCTGCAGTACTTTAAAATACTCAGTTTCTCCCTTTCCGTCCCTGTTCGACTGTTACTTGCCTGTCTCAGACTCCCTGACCCCTCCCTCACTCCTAATGTTAAGGCCTGAGGGTCAATCATATGACGCAGTTAGTATCCAACTTATGGATTAAAACGAGCAAGCAGAGAAAAGCATCAGCCTTCCAGAGTTACTCTCTGCTTAAGGCAGAAAGAGCAGTAAATAATGGGGAAAACAAATTAGCTCTAGTGCTGGAACAATAAATTTGGTGTTACCTTTAAGTCAAAACTCAAGAGTATCAGATGAAGAGAGGTGGAGTTATCCTCTTGTAGTACCGTGGCCTGTTATCTTTTTAATGACTATATACAAGCCAACATCCAATTTCTCTTATTACAATTAGGGTTCTTGTAGCTGTTTATGTTATTATGGAGTAGAAAATATATTGGCTTATTTTCTGACTGTTTTCCTTAAAGCAGAATGCTTTTTTTAATTTTATTTTTTGCTTTAGTTGTAAAGAAGAGGGAGTACATGATAAAGTAACTGGTTTGATTTCTCTTTCATTGTACACTGCTTCTGAACATCTAATTGTTTTCAGTTGTCTAAATAAAATGCCTCTAAAACAAATAAACAAAAATCTCCATTTACTGGGGAAAAGAAATCTATTGATTGATCACTCACCAATCCCATGTTACTTTTTTTCAAAGACATTTGCTTTTTAAGAAGGTCACCAAGAGAACAGCACCTTATCCCAGAGTCATAGCTCTCGGGTAGCAGAATTTCTGTCACAGGGAGAAAATGGAAAAAATATATAAATTTTAAAAATAGTGACAGTATTTTAATATCCCTTTCTATGGATGTAATATCACTTAATTTCATAACAATCACCTGAAGTAGCTAATGATACCACATAGATAAGGATATAAAACTCAGAAAATTCTGGTGTTTTACACAAGATCACACAGCCAAAAATAACAAAGTGAGACATGGACCAGATTCTCTGTTTCCCAAGCAGGGGTCTTTCCACTGTACCACACACGCTTCCCTTGGCCACCCCTTCGTTCACGTCTTCAAGTTATCAGCTGGCTTGAATTAGGGTGGACGTGGACTCCGATGGAATAGCAATTTTTTATGGGACTTTCCTTAATTCAAACAGATACCTTGGGAATTACTTTTAGTTTTCCTAGGTGATCTGCCAAAAGTATTTCTCCTTCTATTTCCCTCTGAACCTAGCTAACTTAAGCTCCCATCTAAAATTTTGAGGTGTCAGAGAGGAAGGGAATAGAGGCTTATGGAAACAGGTCGATGCCCCCAGAGTTCTTGGGCATTGTTTATGGATTGGCCTGTCCTCTCACCTTCCACCAACAGAAGAATCAGCCTCTGTTGTTAAGAACCTCCCTACCACCCCTCTGGTGGCCTTGGCCCAGCCCTGGCCATAAAAAGGGATTTCATATCATTAGCGACTTCCCCTTCACAGTTCATTAGCATGAAATGTCTTGGCAGCTGAAATGACAAAGGGGACTCCCTCCTCACCAGTGATTTCATGGGGAGAGACAGAAAATATTGCATCCTAAAAGCAGCCATCAGGCAGCTGTATCTGCTGCAGCAATCGGGCAGCTGTATCTGCTGCTTTTGTTTGTGGCTGTGACTCAATAGCAAGTTGAGATGCTGGAAAATGCTTGTAGCAGTCATCATCTGGCAACCAGATGGCAAGCTGGATTTAACTCTACATGGTAGATCTAGTGGATAAACTAGTTGAGTCTGGAAACCTAACTTTGTTCACATTACTAGAAGGCTCTGCTACCAAGGCTAAGCTGGACATGTGGGGTAAGCTGAGGCACTCCAGATGATCCCAAGGAGTTGTGATGTGTGTGCACATGTATAGACACACATATAAATATATACACACATGTATACATGTACACACACAGTCATCCCCAGTATACGAGGGGTATTGGTTCCAGACACCAGTGTATACCAAAATCCCCACATGCTCAAGTCCCACAGTAGGCCCTACAGAACTGTGTATATGAAAAGTCGGCCCTCCCTATACCCAGGTTTTGCATCCCTCAATCTGCATTTGCTTGAAAAAAATCCACCTATAAGTGGACTTGCATAGCTCAAACCTGTGTGTGTAGTTCAACAGTTAACTGTATACTTATATACATATAAAAATGTATAAATGCATTTACTTTTTACTCAATATTTGTTGTCTCCCTCTCAAAGAAAATGGAAGATATAGTTGTGTTAGCCCCCTGAGCAAGTTGCAGTTGAGGTCAGACCATGACGTTCAAATATCTTTTCTAGAATAACTGAATATGGTTTCATGAGTTACAGCCAGAAAAAACAGAAGTTGAGAACAATAGTCCCCAAGGCTATTTCAAATGTGCACTTCTTTAAAGGACAAAAAGAATGAGTGACACTGTTAACCGAGTCTCGCCATTGATACCAAAGATGACACTCATAGCTCATGCTGTATGTTTGAAAATACCAGCATTACCCACACTAAACTTGCAGATTTTCCTTCTGCCTTGGTCCTCTTGGTTTAACTATCATAAATACGCAGAGTTCACTCCAGCCTCACCTCTGCTTACTTACCAAGTAGAAATTGAAGGATAGAGGTGAAGGTGGTTTAGTATAGAATTTATTTCTGCCATTTGCCCAGGACAGTGCATCAAATACTCCCTAGGATGGACCACAATGAGCCATGATTCTGGTATTCACACTGTTGTATAATTTTCTCTCCTTGGTTATATGCTGAAGTTGACTTGCTTCTAATAAATGTGAAAAAATGATGAGATGTCACTTCAAGATTAGATCACAAAAAGATTGTGACTTCCATCTTCGGTGCACATTTGGGTGATATGGGTGCACATTTTCTTGCTCACTCTCTTTTGTTCTGTCTCTTACTCTCGCTTTCTCACTCCTGCTTTCTTTGTTCTCTCTTTCTGCGGGAAGTCAGCTACCCTGTTGTGATTTAGCCCAGTGAAGAAGGACCTGTCAATAATTGCATAAGTGAAATTGGAAACAGATTCCCTCCCTTTTTCTCACTCTCTCTGGCCTTCAGATGAGACCACAGCCCTGGCCAATAGTTTGCCTGCAACCTCAGTAGAGACCTTGACCCAGGAGCGCCCAGTTAAATTGTGCCTAGCATTTTGATCCATAGAAATCATGAGACAAATGCTTGTTGCCTGATGCCACCAAGTTTGAGAATCCTTTGTTAAGCAACAGTAAATAACCAGTGCAAGCATCAGTGGAAGATAAAGTGATTTCCCCAGTAACCATTGAAAGAATGAGCCAGGTAGTTACAGGACTCGGTGACCAGTATACTCACTTTATAAATGAATCTGGGTTTTGAAGAGGTGTTTTTCTAACCTGAAGTAGTGGAATCACCACATGTAACTCCGTGCGTGTAGGGACCTCATCAAACACATCTCTACCACTGGTTGGAATGGTTTAAAGATGGTCCTGCCCAGGGTACTATTTAAAATTCAGAGGGCAGGGCTCCACCCTGACTTGCTAAAATAGAATCTCTTGGGGCAGGACCTGGATCTGCATTTTGAGAAAATCACCCTGGTAATGTTGCTGTTTAGTTCAATTTGAAAACTACCAGAAAAAATAACCTCTCCAAGTCATCTTGTATATTGAATTTTAGTATTCTTTCTGTGTTAAAGGGGGTTATAAATATAGTGCAGGTAACACATTTTGGAAACTGAGTCCTAGCAGTGGGCTTAGCATACTTGGGTGTTGTAAATGTGGGTGTGGTTTCAGCAACTTGCAGAACTGGGGAAATTGAGCAATACCCCAAAACTTACTTGAATTCCTGAATCTAATCAAAGTAGTAATGGATTTTAGCATAATTCCATGAATGACTTGTTTTCTAATAAAACGAACAACAATGTATTACTCAAACTGAATATTTTCTGAGACATCGTGGTATGGGGAAGAAGACATTGGGATTAGTGTCAGAAGAACTGTGTTTAGGTGCTGGCTCCTCTGCTTGGCACGTATTTGACCTTGAACAAGTAACTAAGTTCTATTTCTTCCAGTCTAGTTTGAATGGATTTACACATATGTTTTTATATTACCATGATCATACTATTACGTAAGTTTTTATCCTGCTTTTTTCACTTAACAGTACATTCTGAATGTTTTCTCATGTCATTAAAAGTTTTCAAAAATATAATTTTAGGGGCTCCATAATATTCCATTGTGTAGGAGTATCATAACCACTTCCTGTGGTTAAATATTTGTTATATCCAAGTTCTTACCATTATAAAAAACATTGTGAGAAACATATTTGCGTACAAAATTTGTCTACATTTCTTAGAAGGAAATCTCAGAAATAAAATTACTGCATCTAAATGTATGAATAATTTTCCTGAGACACATTGCAAATTGCTCTTCAGAGAGGCTTAACCAACATGTACTTTTATCAGCAGAAAGAGAATTTTCATTTCAATGTCAGCATAACCTTGCCAGCATAAAGCATTATTTTATAAACATTGTTAATTTTATGATTTATATATCCTTGCTAGTTTGATGGTCAAAATATGTCTTCTTGTTTTAATGTGTACTTTTTATCATGCTATTCACATTAAGTACTTTTCCGACATTTAGAACTGAGATTCCTCATTGGTAAAATGAGAAAAACAACCCTACTCATAGGGATATTGGAAAAATTTATGAAATGGTTATTTTGAATACTTCTTATGAATGCAATTATATGGTATATTCAAAGATAAAACTCTTATGATCTCAATTTAGTTGATAGCTATTTATATAAAGACAAATCAATCTCTCATGGGACATGGAGTTGAGGGTAAATCCCCTCCAGCTCCTTCATCCCATGCATTTCCGTGTCATGTAATTAGAGTTCAGTAGCATTAAGAGCTGTAATGAAGGGAACTCAAATAAGTGACAAATGGACCCAGCAGCCTGCATAGTTATCTCCATATTGTTACTCTCAGTAATGGTAGGTGTTGGGGGTGGGATGACTTGGTCAATTTTATGTTACTTTGGGGCTCCAGTTACTTAACAGCAACTTTCCATAGCCACTTCCTTCCTCTTTACCAGCCAGGTCCCTGAGTCATTGCTCAACTGTAGGTCCCAGCAGCAGTTAGCTCTCTTGAAGCAAGAACCAAGATATTGCCCCTTTCTGAATACCCTAGGAACTTGTCTGCCTCATGTAGAAACTGCTTGATTTCAATAGAATGAGAGTATGCACCAAGAGAAAGCTAGAATTCCCAGAATCCTTCTTCCTTTCCTTTCCTTTCCTTTCCTTTCCTTTCCTTTCCTTTCCTTTCCTTTCCTTTCCTTTCTTTTCCTTTCTTTTCTTTTCTTTCTTTTCTCTTCTCTCCTCTCCTCTCCTCTCCTCTCCTTTTCTTTTTTTGACAGGGTCTTGCTGTCGCCCGGGCTGGAGTGCAGTGGTATGATCCTGCCTCATTGCAACCTCTGCCTCCCAGGCTCAAGCTATTCTCATGCCTCAGCCTCCGAAGTAACTGGAACTAGAGGCACATGCCACTATTCCTGGCTAATTTTTGTATTTTGGGGGAAAGACAGGGTTTCTCCAGGTTACCCAGGCTGGTCTCGAACTCCTGGGCTCAAGTGATCTGTCTGCCTCGGCCTCCCAAAATGCTGAGATTACAGCCATGAGCCTCCATGGCTGGCCCAAAATTTCTATATTAACTGAATGACTTATATATTATTGTTCATTTAACTTAATTCTCTCACTTATTTGAAAAGAAAATTAAGAAATAAAACAAAATTATGATAAAGGTCTGAAAACACAGGGAGAATTTTCAACAAATTCAATGTAAAACATTCAAGATGTTAAATAATATATGGTTTTCAAAAGAAAAATATGGTGGATTTAAATATAATCAATGTTCAGTCTGACTATAACTTTGCTGTTAGAGACCTGGAATTAAGCCTTTCTTTTTCCCAGGAACTCTGTCCTCTGTGCCTGGAGGCTGCGACGAAGTGGAAGTTGCAAGGGGAGACTCTGTTCTTTCTTATTTATAATTAAAAAATAAAAAGGGGGATTTGGGAACCACTTGTACTAGTGCCTATAAACCCACAGTAAGGAATTTTGCCCTAGTAGCTTTAAACAGACTATCCTTTTTTCTTCAAATTTATGGAGCAACTTTAAAGGCATTTTGTGTACATAATTATGCAGTCTGTGTTTTAATTCATTGGGAGTTCTGGCTGAGTATGGACTGCAAAGTTAGACATTTTGGGTTCAATTTTCTTTGGTATATCTGTCCCAGATATTACTTTATTTTATTTATACAACCTCATGATGTGTCTATAAACTTGCTTTTTTATCATCATCATTCTGAAATCTCATGCAATAAATAGTGGTTGTGGGGCAGGGGGGAAAGAAAATAGCCTCTTAACCTTTTTCAATAAGAGAGATGTCATTTTGTCCAGAAGGGCAGCTCATCTATTACTGTCTCCTTTCTGATGATGACCAGAATTATACAATGAGGCAACTGCAGCCCCCTAGAAGTGACAGTGTCTACAATGCTCAGGAAGCATTTGCCAGAGAAGCCTGTATCCATCATCCCACCTACAACTTGGGTTTATAAAATTGGAGCTCTGGTCAGGTGACCCTGGGTTTACCACAGTACAATGTTCCCCCAGCTCATGGTTGGTTTGGAATGACCATGACCACTGAAAACTGAGGGTACCCCAGATGAATCACAGTGGAGAAAAAGGCAACAAGGGATTCACCAGTTTGGAAATGGCCATTTCTAATCTTAATGTTCCATATATGGCAACACCAAATCCTTTGGAATGGGATGAACACAGATAAGGCCTGTGCGTTCCACCTAAGCATTCTTCCTGCTGCAAGCTCTCTGGCCAGTGGTGGGGCATGCAGCATTGCTCTCTCCCACTTTATTATTTTAAATGCTATTCATATTAAGGAATAATAATAACTAATGTTTATGGGAGCTTGTTAAATGCTAGACAGTGAGGCATGTTGAGGATTAAATGAGATGATGTCCAATGCCTCATTGAGGTAAGTGTTGTCACAATCTCACTTGTGAGGCTAGTAGACTGGATCTCAGAGGTCAGATAACTTTCCCAGGCACTGGTCTAGGAATGGGCTCAGCTGGAATTCAGACACAGGCAGGCAGACCCCAGGGTCCCTGCTCCTCCCCACTGTGACTGCTGTTAAGTGGTACAGACCTGTATTCTGGGCACAGGCATTAAATGGTCACAAGACTATGCTCAGTCTGTCTCACTTTTTATCAGGGAGTGAAGGAAAAGGTATCCAATCTATATAGGGAGATGCCCTGCAGATAGCAAGGCCAGCACTTCATGTCCAATCTTTCAGAGCTTTGTCAGACATTGATTTTCCCTTTCTAATGCTGTGACTGGGATGAAAAGGCAAAACAAAAATAATTAAAAATATAGTTATTTCTTTCCCTACTTGGCCCAAAGGAAAGGTTTCATGGGAAGTTGAAAACAGATGGTCCAGGGCAAAATCAACAAGTTTGACATCCAGGATTAAAAACCAGATGGTGCTAAACAATCTTTAGAAGCCTCTAGAGGGGTTCAAAGAAATTGCCCAAAACTCCATGTATCTTTCCATGAAGGCAAGTAGACTTAGTCATACATGATCTCATGCTCTGTGGCCAGGTTCTCCTTCACCCAAAATTGTTCCCTGGGATGGGATCAAGCTAAGCACTTTGCGAAAGGAATGGGACCTTTTAGGCCACCAAGAACAGAGAATCCTAACATCTTATGGCTTTAATCAATGCAGTTGTTTCACTGAGTTGACCGATCAGATTAGGCACCTGCCTCTAATCTTCTCAGGGAGGTCAAGGCTCATAGAGAGCCCAGCATCTGAGGAAAATAAATGTTGTTTTTAGTATGTATGCTGTAAGTCCCAGCACATAAACCTCCAGAAGTCACACTTCTCCAACACCAGTCAGATGTAGAGGCATCTGAATAATGGCTCTTGTAGGGAACCCTGTTCCTGCTTCCTGTTCTTCAGCTGCTTGGAAAACATTGCTGGAACACTGGGATCCACTGAGGGAGATTCTTCCCGAAGTGTCCTGTGTCCCAGACTGTGACTTTTCTAACCAGCATGGACACAGTTGAAATCTAAGCTCCGCTGCATCTGCTGCTGCCATGATAGAAACACTGGCATAGCACGTGCTAGATAGCAGGCCCTGGTCTAAACCAGTCATCTATGCCAAAGCATTTTATCATCACAGTGAGCCTGGGGGGAGGGTATTCCTTTGAGGGGACTGATTGGTGGAGGTTAAGTAAGTTGGCCAAGGTCACTCAGGTGGTAAAGGGTGTATTAGTTTCCTGTGGCTGCCATAACAGAGTACCACAAACTGGGTGGCTTAAAACAACAGAAGGTTCTCATAGTTCCATAGCCCAGATGTCCAACACCAAGGCATCAGCAGGGCTGCGCTCCCTCCAAAAGCCCCAGGGAAGTGTCCTTCCTTGCCTCTTCCAGATTCTGCTGGCACCAGGCATTCTTTGGCCTGTGGCAGCCTCACTCCAGTCTCTGCCTCCATCTTTACTTAGTCTCTTCTGGGTCTGCATCTTCTTCTGTCTCCTATAAGGAGACACTTGTCATTGGATATAGGACCCACCCTGATAATCCAGGATGTTCTCATCTCTGAGAGCCTCAATGTAATTACATCTGCAAAGACCCTTTTGCCTAATAAAGTCACATTCACAGGTACTAGGGATTAGGAGATACACATATCTTTTGGGGACCACCATTCAGTTCACTACAGCTGAGCAGCTGGGATTTGACTCAAGCAGTCCAGCTCCAGCATGTGGCCTCCGACCATCACGCCACGCTCTCTGACGTGGTTACTTTTCACAGGTGTTAGCAAAATGCCTGCTCAGTGATCTGAAATTTTTTCACAAATCATCACAGAGCTGAAATGCTCATTTTTCTGTGCTGCTACTCTGTCCATGTTCCAGAGAGGCAGCACATTAAGTCTGCACCACATCACGCATACCCTGACAGATGGAGAGAACATCGGCAAATCAGGTTGCTTTGTAAAGAAAACAGAATCCAACTTTGCAAATGTTAAAAGCTTGTATATTTTCAAAATTTCAAGCAAAAGTAGAAAACCTTATTACCTCAGATCACAGTTGACAAAACCACCATTGACAAAGAATTATCCTGCATGCAATGAAAACCTGATTTAAGGCAGTGATTGTCCAAAACATGGGTGTTAGGTCACTACCCAGACATCAGCAGAGTTGAGGGTTCTACCCTAGTTCTTTTTTGATGAGGGAAAACATTATTTTTAAATGAAGCCTGCCACTTCAGTGTAGAAAACATAAAGCTGTGGACAATCACCATTGTCATTTAAAGGGTGAGCTGTATTTCTTCTGAAGTAAAGTGATGAGTCCAGGCAGCACCCTCACTCTATCAGATATGATTTGAAACAGCTGAAAAACCTCTGACAATAAGATTTTAGGACAGAAATGCTGCCAGGGCTCAAAGTACAGTTCAGAAGAATAAAAAGAAAGTAAACAATGCCAAAGGCCAGACGGACAAAAGGAAAATTCTTACTTCGCTTGTTCTCATGAAATACCACAGAAAAATAATCTGTTAGGCAGCTCTTCTGGAGTCCAAGTTCTTGTGCCGTGCTCATCTCTTCTTTCTGTTAAAGCTCGGTGCTTTGCAAGCTGTTGTTAAATTGCTTACAGGGATGGATGGGGCCAAGATGGTTTTCAGTCTAAAGACTGTCACTGGAGAGTCTCAAGGCAGATTCTGAAGGCCTTGAACCACCTGAGCCTGGCCAGATGGATTCTTCCTTTCACTGTTGTGACCATTACTTTGGTGTCAGACCCCTATGGGAGAACTGAGTCCAAGACCAGAATCCTCGTGCCTTTCACAACTTCAATTAGCCAAGAGCATGGCACGGAGCAGAGGTGTTGGTGAGAGAAAACAACACACAGGTGAAAAGCCTCTGGATTAGGCATTTCAAACAAGAGTCACTCATTTTGCCCAACACCCAGGGTTGTCCAATAAACAAGCCAGAAACTCAACCAGGTGATGACGGAACAAGGAATGGATGAGTGACAAACTGGGCTGTTGATTCTGTTGTAACTGAGGCTTGACTGTATTAACAAGCATGCAGTGATTAAACAGACCAGCACCAGAATTTTACCAGCTACCTTGAAGCCTGCTGACTGACACTGTCCCTGGAGCCCCTGTTATAATGAGGTCCTTCTGATAACTTACTCCCTTGGAGAGAGTCCAAGAGAGACACGTGCCCTGTGGAATTCTGCACTGTAACCAGCCATGCTTCAGAGAGATTCCAAAATAATGATGGTATTGCTTATTTAGGTTGAAGGTTATCTGCTCCTCCTCCTCCAGATCCCTGCCAGTCAAGGGAAGGGCATCTCATTGGTGTCAGATGACAAGGGTCTTGTTCCCTTTACTGGAATAAGCTTTTCATGTCATACAGACTCTGGAAGTCCCGAAAAGCCATCTCTCTTGGCCTTTACTTAAAGAAAGAAAGTATCATAACCTGCCACAGCAGTGGGGACAGCTGGAGCCGGGGGTTACTATTCGCCCTTGTTACTATTCTTGGAGGCTTTTAGGGAAATATCCAAAAAGCTCTTTATGGCTCTTGCAATTAATTCTGAAATTCTGGTTGTCACTTGTGGGTAGAAACATATGGTTTACAAATGGGTTGATGATTATTATTTCAAGGAAAAACTAAAACATTATAATGAGAGTTATAACATAATGGTGGGATAGTATAAATAAGGAGAGAATTTGTAGTGTTTTCTTGTTCGTTTTGTTACATGAATAGACAGCTAGGGGGAAATGGCATTCTATGGGGGAACCGATGGGATTTTTTTAAGATTTATTTATTTACACACCTCTTTTTTCCCATCTAAGTTATAAACTAATTCAGAGATGGACAAAGAATAAGGTAAAGGAAGGTCAAAATATTACCTTGGGCAGGGCGCAGTGGCTCACACCTGTAATCCCAGCACTTTGGGAGGCCAAGGCAGGAAGACCACTTGAGTGCAGGAGTTCAAAATGGCAACATAAGAAGACTGTCTCTCCAAAAAAGAAAAATAAAAAGAAAAGAAAAGGAGGTGAGGTGGCACATATCTGTAGTCCCAGCTACATGGGAGGCTAGGGTGGGAGGATCACCTAAGCCCAGGAGGTCAAGCCTGCAGTGAACTGTGGTCACACAACTACACCACAGCCTGGGTGACAGAGTAAGACCCTTCCTCAGGAAAAAAAAAAATTAAAAAAAAATTACCTCAGTTCGTGAGAACAGCAAAAATGTGTGGCATGACTAGCTCCATTCCCTGGAATTAGGAAATATCACCACACTTATGGTCAATCTTACAAAACTTAAGCCTTCCCACTGAGGGAGGGGCCCATAGTAGAAGCTGGCTTCTAATGAAAAGGGAGGGAGGGAGGGAGGGCGGGCCTGGGCTTCCTGTGCAGATTCATTTCCCTTGGTCACCAGCAGGTCACTCACCCCACCTCCATGGGCATTAGCCATGAGGCAAGAAGTAAGTGGAGTTTAGAAAAAAATCCTTGTTTCTGGAAACCAGAGAGGAGGGAGACAAGGTTCACTCAATGAGTAGGAACTTCAATGGTTAAATGTATCTTCCTGCAACAAACATCCATGTAATTATTTGAGGCCAGAACGAATTCTTCATGGTGTTTCTTTAGGTGATTCCTCCAAGGGAGGCCTGTGGTATGCGGGGGATTTTCACCAAGACCAGCGTTCTCAGGAGTCTAGAGGCTTATCCACCCTTAGAGGATTGGAAGATTTAGATCTGATTCCACAAGCTGCTAGTCCAGTCTTCTAAGGCTCAAATCTGCTAGGGATCCATACCATGAAGGCAGTCCTTCACCTGAGTGCTTTGGAGTCTGACACTTTTCATTATGGACATCAGTGATTCACACCCTGATTGTACTTAGAATCACCCAGAGGGAGCTTTTAAAAAGTATTGGTGCCCAGGCCCCTCCTCAAACCAAGAAAACTGAGGACTGTGTGGGCGAGCCTGGACATGGATGGCTTCACAAAGCTCTCCAGATGAGTCTAACGTGCACCCCGGCTTGAGAAGCATGGAATGGCAGTTACAGAAGCCCAGGTTGGCAGCTGTCTCAGGCAGGCAATGTAGAATGGCAGTTAAAACTGTTAGCTCTGGAGAAGAATCCTGATCCCACTCCTTACTGCATGTTGGTTAAGTTACTTAACATTCTTAGTCTCCCCAGGGTGACCAAGTCCATCCGTAAAAGGAAATCCACTCCAGTAAGTGAGTTGAAGCCTTGGTCTTCAGCATTTATGATGGTCAACCCGAGAAGGTTCCTTTTCTTTGATCTCACCCTTCGTGTCTGTTGCAAATGGCAATGAGCCAGAACTCTGCCATGCAGATGCTTGGGTTATGCCCATGCCAGAGAGTCCAGTGTGACTCAGGCTCAATCAAAACAGAAAATACCATCCTAAAGTCAGGGGCTGGATTTCCCCTGCCAAAATATTCAACTCCCATGGTATAATTTTTTTTTTTTTGCTTATTCAATTCATATTTTGAATTCATATTATGAATTAGTTGAGTTTTTAGATATGCTTAGTTGTTGGTCCATGTCACAGCTATCTAGCCTGTAAGGACCATTTCTTCTTGCTCTTATCTTGAGAAAATCACACACTGCTGCTTAGTTAATAAATAGTTCTTGATTATGGAAATAATTATGGCCTTGGAAGAATTCTGTTTATATAAGCAAGAACTCTTAGGTCTTAATCTTACAACTGAAAGGGATCATAGAGACCCAGGTCTTCAAGTGGAAGGGAAACTTGCCTAGGGCCACACAGGCACTCAGAGGCAGGCCCAGATTTGACTGTTCTCTCTCCAAGTCCATTTTTCTTCCGTCTTTATCATGTTGCCTCCCTATACAACCCTCTAAACTACTGCTCTCTCTTTTCTAAATCCATTTTATTCTGATTTCTTTTTCTGCCACAAATGTTCCAAATTTATGAAGAAAGAAAATGGAGAAAATATTTGAGTATACATTTCTGGTTTCCATGCTTAGATTGCTTCGGAGGATTAGTTTTATTGTTCCAGCTTGTTTCTCTATCAGTTTAAAGGGCAAAACAATTTCCACACTCCTGAAGCAGCAACAGGTCAGTCCTCTGCCATCCTCCCCCATGGCCAGGCAGAGCCAACTGCAGTCCATGGGTGCCTTCCACCACCTTCTTCCCTGGGATGGAGCCAGACAGACCTGCAGAGGGACGACCACTCAGCTTGGGCAGCCAAGGCAATACCTGTCATCGCTGTAATGGGCTTGAAGCCCAGTGTCTTCACTGCCAGCCTTGATGGCTTTAGGTGTGAAAACTCTCCTGACAAAGGAGGCTCTCACAGGCTCCAGTCATGGGAGCCCTACTGCCAGGATTTCAGGAAACTAGGGTGAAATGGGCAGAACAAGAGTTTGTCCAACAACTGAACAGGACAGGAGGTTCCCACTGCTTGGAAATCTATCTGTGTGTTCCAGAGACGTGCAGAACAAAGACCTGGTTATTTTGGCAAGAACAGGAAGGTTTAGATTATCCTTTTCCACCCCGTGAAAGTGGCCACCTAAGATGTGAGTGTTGAAGGAACATCTGTTTTAACACTAACAGAGCCTCCGTGAGGGTCTCACCATGGTCTTCACTTCGCAGACATAGCACAAGCAATAAGAGAGCTGCAGCTGTTGGATGCATACATAGTTAAAGACTTTGCCTCTCCTTTTTATCTCAGTGTTTCCAACATGACAGTGAGCACCAAGTGTCATGGGCTCTGTTCCTTTCTGCTCCCACCAGCAGCTCTGAAGTTTCATGTAAGACCACATGTTGCCTCCTTAAGGTGATTTTTGGAGAGGACATTTGGGAAATGACAAAATCAAAATATCCAGCATGAGCCTTTGCACATCTTTCATGCATTGGGTGCCCGAGATGACAGAATTGGATCTGGAGGTATATGCTATGTGTAGAACAGCTTTCCCCATCTGGAGTCCAGGTGTGCAGGTTCACCCCTGAGTCCCAGACATAGGTATCAGTGAGTAGTGAGAGTAAGACAAATCCATCTCACCTACCCTTGTTCCATAAAAATGATTTTACCCCTTGAGGTACAAGGTCAAGAACAAATTGTATTCGTAGATCAAGTTTCACAACAATTGAGCATTTGAACACGCTAAGAAAGATGGGATTTTGTAACTCATTGTTGAAAGGCAATGTGGCATAATGGTTAAGGGTTTGCATTCTGAAATTAGAGAGACTAATTCTGAAATTAGAAATTTGTTCTCTCTGTGACCTTAGGAAAATAATGCAATTTGTCCTAACTTCAGTTTCTTCATCTATAAAATAAAGATCATTATAATTCCTACCTAGAAGTAATGGTGTAGTGATTAAGAAGGAGACCACTTGTGAAAAACATAAAATACAAGGCCACTCATGTCATGAAAATGCAATTCACTGGATACTATCGTTATTATCAATTTTAGAGGCACAGACTTCCTTCTAAATAAAACTCCTTTCCAAACACTTACATCTACAGCCACTCATTCTATCTTCTCCCACTGTTAGAATGTCCTTATCTTAAGACAAAATCTCACTACCCTTGTTTTCTGGTCCTTTAATTTGTACCTACTTTTTGAAACCACATGGAAAATTCAAATCCCTTTTGTAAAGGCAGTGACTGGGCCACTGTTTTGCACAGCTCAAAGGGACACAGTTCACACTATAATCTGTGTCAGTGGCACCCCCTGGTGTTCACCCCACTGGAGAGGTGAATAGGGAGGATAGAGGGGTAGAAGTGCTGTAGACAGGCTGGACATATTCTTTTCCATGAAAATCCCTGGTGAAGTAAGGATCACACCAGTGTACTACCTTCCCCAAACAAAACAGCTACAACTCTACCAACACTTCTTCATAGGACATGATCTCACATCAGAGCCCATTGTGCTTTGACCACGTTTTCTGAAAGTGAGGTGCTCAGAGCTAAGCCAACATTTTGGGTGAAACATGACCAGGGCCCAGGAGAGCAGAATTCAACCTCCTTCATTTTTCTACATACCATAATTAGGATGCTACTGTGATACAAGGTAATCTTAATACTGAATTCCTAGAGCAATTATGTTCTGAGCAACAGGCTTGGTTTTTAATCATACGTTGTCCTATAATATCACTTCACTTGTCACGAATTGTTACTCATTGCACTTTATATAAGTGAACTATATATGTATGTGTGTGTGTGTGTATGTGCCTGTGTGTTTCTTCATACTGTCTATGTTGGGAGTTCCCTGAAATATACGTTTTTCGACATTTTAATGACTCCTGTTAAATCTAGCACATTTCTGGGACCATAAAAATGAATCTAATTTGAATATTTAAGGAGAACCAAAGCAAAGGGACAGCATCTATTAAAATTTAAAATGGCCACTGTGGCAATGGAATCAATCTCTTCTGTGCACACAGTGGATAAAGCATGCTGGAAGAAATGGTGGTAAGTTCTTATTTGGTGAATGAATCATAATTCCCCAAAGGACAAGCATGATGCTTATGGCAGCCCTTAGTAATAATTCTTCATGTGTGGTTTTCTTGCTCATATTTTCTATGTATGCAGTGATTTCCAGCTACACCCTGTGGAGCCCGTGGGGTTCTGAAGGGATGCTCCCAGGATGTGTGGGGGGAGCAGGAAGAGCAAGAGTGGAGGGCTGGGCTCCTGTCAGCCCTCAGTTTCCCCTAGAGCTGTCAGCCTTTCCCTGTTGTATGTACTGGCCCTCCCTGTAATATTTCCTTTGTGAATAAAAAGTTTAGACACCATAAGTTAAGCTGTGCTCTGGTCACATCAGACTGGCAGGGAGTATGATCACTTTCATGTTTTGTCTCAGAAAATGGATTTCTAGGTGAAGTATATTTAAAAAGAGGGTCACCAGGCACCGTGGCTCACGCCTGTAATCCTGGCACTTGCGAGGCCAAGGCAGGCAGATTATCTGAGGTCAGGAGTTTGAGTCCAGCCTGGTCAACATGGTGAAACCCCATCTCTACTAAAATACAAAATTAACTGGGCGTGGTGGCGCATGCCTGTACTCCCAGCTACTTGGGAGGCTGAGGCACCAGAATTGCTTGAACCCGGGAGGCGGAGGTTGCAGTGAGCTGAGATCATGCCATTGCACTCCATCCAGCCTGGGTGACAAAACAAGACTCTGTCTCAAAAAAAAAAAAAAAAAAAAAAAAGTTTAATTTCCACATTTGGCCCAAATGTGGTCAGAACTTCAACAGCCATGGATTAAAGAGAAATCGACCACACCATCATCACCATCACCCTCTCTATCCCTGTCAAGCCCTAAACACACACAGTGGAAATGGAATTCAGAGCTAGAGTAAACCCAGGGTCTTGATGGACACCTTCAAAGCAGCACTGCAGGTCTGTGATTTCCTTCAGATTTGGGGAGAGTCCCTTGAGAACCCCTACCCTCATCTTCTGTTTCGATGGCAGAAAAAAGGGCACTGTCTGTCTTTGTTTTGTGTTGCTATAACAGAATACCACAGTCTGGGTAATTTATAAAGAAAATTTATTTCCCACAGCTTCAGAGGCTGGGAAGTCCAATATCAAGGTGCCGGCACCTGGCAAAGGCCTTTTTGTGGTGTCATAATCTGGCAGAGGGCATCATATGGTGAGAGAGAAGGAGTGTGCCAGCCCAAGTCTCTCTTCCTCTTCTTATAAAGCCACTAATCCCATCATGGGCCCCCCACTCACATGACCTCATCTAACCCTAATCACCTCCCACAAAGGCCCCACCTCCAAGTACCAGCAACATAATTTGGAGATTATGTTGACTGTTTCCTTTCTCCACCTCTCTGCTTGATTCTCAGAGTCCCATGTGACTGGAGAGACAAGGATGGGGCACTCTGGCATCCACCTTGACCAGTATGTTGTAGTTGTGCTGGACAGACCTCCTTATTGTGGCTGAAATCAAACTTCTCATAATTTTTTTTTTTTTTTAAGAGACAGAGTCTTGCTCTGTCACCACGATCTCGGCTCACTGCAACCTCTGCTTCCCAGGTTCAAGCAATTCTCCTGACTCAGCCTCCCAAGCAACTAGGACTACAGGCACACACCGCCATGCCTGGCTAATTTTTTGTTTTGTTTTGAGACGAGGTCTGTTGCCCAGGCTGGAGTGGAGTGGAGTAGAGCGTCGCGATCTCGGCTCACTGCAACCTCCGCCTCCCATGTTCAAGGGATTCTCCTGCCTCAGTCTCCTGAGTAACTGAGATCACACGTGTGCACCACCACACCCATGCCTAATTTTTGTATTTTTGGTAGAGATGGGGTTTCACTGTGTTGCCCAGGCTGGTCTCAAACTCCTGAGCTCAGGCAATCCAACCACCTCGGCCTCCCAAAGTGCTAGAATTACAGGCATGAGCCACCGCACCTGGCCACTTCTCATCATTTTTATGTGCAATAAATATTTAGAAATATCTTCCCTTAATTCCGTGGATTCATTGTTTCTTTATCTGCAAAATGAAGTTAATAATATCTTTCATAGAAGGCATTTGTGGTAATTAAAGGAAGAAGAATGACAAAATAATTTGGAGAAATCTGGAATAAAGTGGGAAAGAGATAGTAGTGAAAATCTGTTGGCAGTTGGCTAAGATGGTGACCCAAACCCTAGAGCACTAGGAAGGAGAAGGATGAAGACCACCACAAGTGAAGCAAATGTCATTGATCTAGAAAAAGGAATACTGTTAGGATGTTATCACTCCCCTCACACTGTGGAGTCCCAGGAAAAAAATCTTAACTATGTTCAGCATAAGAAATTAACTAAAACATAATGGACTATTTCCATTTTTCTTTACTTTCAGTGCTGTAAATAAAATCAACTTGTGGCCAGTAAATATGTACAAACTTCCTTCCTACTCTGTGTTAGCAGTACTTAGTACGCCAAAAGTGAGAAGCTTTTCATATTGGAAGATTCTATCCAATATGATATTTCCATTACATTTAAGAGAACTCACATGCATTTTCTCCTATATGTGGTGCCTTTTTTTTTTTTTTTGAGACGGAGTCTTGCTCTGTCGCCCAGGCTGGAGTGCAATGTCACGATCTCAGCTCACTGCAAGCTCTGCCTCCTGAGTTCACGCCATTCTCCTGCCTCAGCTTCTGGAGTAGCTGGAACTACAGGCGCCCGCCACCATGCCCAAATAATTTTTTGTATTTTTAGTAGAGATGAAGTTTCACCGTGTTAACCAGGATGGTCTCGATCTCCTGATGTCGTGATCCACCCGTCTCTGCCTCCCAAAGTGCTGGGATTACAGGCATGAGCCACCACACCCAGCCTGTGGTGCTATTAAATACAGAGTTGAATTAAAATACAATGACCTACAAGTTACTTGGGCCTTTTTATTTCTCTGCAACTAATCCCTGCAACTAATTCTCATAAGTAACCATCCTACTGGGACACAGGATTGTGGGAGGATTGGGGAAGGGAAATCTTTCATTGATAAAGGTCTCTGGATTCAAAACAGTGTCTTGAAGTTTAACTTGATTCTTTAGGGTAACCTAAGTATCTTTGGGAAAATGTTTAATCATTTAGATTCTCCTCCCAACCAAGATGGCATCTGGCTGAAGAGAGAAACTCATGCATCCTCACAGTGACAGGGAACAGAGTTTACCAGTTGGGTTTCTGACCCAATGTGGTCAGCAAAGTCTGTACCCTGGGCACATGTCTGAAACACGTGGCCAAAGTTCATGGTCAATAAAACTCATGGTGTGTTCTTTGCTGCCTTCAGCTGCTGGTCACTTCAAATGATCTGGTCTGGTTGTTGGTGGCATCTAATTGCTGGCTCTACCATGCAGAATGTTCACTGGTCTTTGGACAACTAGCTAGACAGGCCACCGCAGAGTTTCCTGGTATACAGAGGCATGACCTTCTCCCTCCCTAATACCTAGGTAGGGTCTACTTCATAACCATTGTTGGGGGCTCTTTTTCTCCATGGAGCAGCTGTCCCTGGGGCTGGTAGAATCTTGTCTAGGCCCCAGGAAACCTAGGAATTGCCACACTAACCTCATTTTTGAAGAAAATCTATGCCCTATCCCAGATCATTATGCTACCACCTTGCCTTTGCCAATTACTACCTAAAAGATGTCAATGCAGGAATTCTTCAAAGAGACTTAACATTTTTACTGTCTCTTCTCAGGGAAACCTCTCTGCTTTAGATTCCTTTAATAGTATCTTACATCTTAGAATCCTTTCTGGAGTTTCAATTCTTCTTCCTGTCTACATAACTCCCTTTTCCTTCCTGAAGCAGCATTTACTTTTTTCCTGCTCTAAGGTCATAATGGTAGCAAGAAATCATCAAAGAAAAACACAGCAGGAAGTATTTTAAAATTATTCTTTTTACACATAATTTAACTATTTAATCTCTGTGATAGCTTGCAGGGTTCTTTTGCAGAAGAAGAAACTGAGGTTCAAAGAGGTTATATCACTTCCCTATGTGATTTAACTAAGATCAACAACAAATCTGGTGTTCCACTATAGCAAACCACCTCCCAAGAACCTGGCAGGGGACAGACACTGCTGAGCTGTTTTCCATTCACAAGGAACTGCTTTTCTGCCTGGATACCCCCAGTACATAGATCTGATTTGCCTTTCATGCTCCATACCCTCTCCTTTCCCCTACAAATGCAATGCAGGAGAGGAGAGTTACATGGCCTTTTAAGGTGTTTGGTCAGGAAGTCACTTAATAAAGAATTAACACATCATCACTGCAAAGTGGTTTCTGCACGAAAACAAAGGAGATGCTCATTTGTCACCACTCCCTTCTGAGCCAGCTAGAGACAATCACAAGGTGATGAGTTTGCAATAAACAGCAGAAGGTGAGCACTGAGGCTTTTTCAAACAAGTCCAAATATTTGGCTGGAGCCCAAAACACATTATTCTTTGTCCATCAGGATTCTCTCCTACACAGTTTTCCAGAGAAGGATGAAATTCCTTAGGTCATGTTATAAACATTCATCTTCTAAATCACGCCCCTAATAGAAAGAACAGAAGACAGAGCATGTGCTGTAAGTCATTCGCCTGCTGAATGTGCTCTGCACAGGGTGATGTAACATGTGGGGTCAGCCTCTGCGTCAAAGACCAAATATACAAGTGTAACAAGATGGGGGGAACAAGACAGACTCCACATGGCCAGCCTGGGGGACGGCGGGTGTTCCCCTGAGGAGGGGAGTCTTGGAAAAGGCTTCTTGGGGAGGAGCTGAGGAAACACGGATTCACTAGGCTTTGCAGTGGTCTAGGACAGAGACGGGAATAAACACATGAGCGTGAGGTAGTGCTTGGGTGCCAGGGAGGAGGGGATAGCTAGGGGAGGAGGCGGAGTCAAGCAATTTCTTGGCCAGTCTAGAAGATGGATACAGTTAGTCTAGAAGCAGTCCAAAACTAAGGCCTCCAATTATTTCTGGGTTCCCAAAATCTTCCTCTCTCATCATCCCCTTATTTTGCTCTGCACCCAAAGGAATAAAGTTTTTACTGTACTGGCAAAGCAGGCAGCACAACTAGTTTCTGTCCCCATCTCTCATCAGTCTTCCTCTCCAGCTGATAAATCCTTCAGCTTTCGTAGTCCTGTCAACGAACCAAGCAATATATACATTGACTTAGACCTGCATTTCCCAGCACCCTTGCAGGAACTGGCCCTAGATGACCCTTCCTGAATAACTGATAAGTTGTAATTGGCCTCACTTTCGTTAGCCCCACAGCCCCCTTCCCTAAGTTCATAGCCTCTCTTATCTATGCTGCTTAATTAAAGCATCCCAACCCTGTGAGGCAGCCCTAGTAGAACACTGGGCAAGGAATCTGAAGGCCTAGGTTCAAGTATTGGTTCTGCTTCTAATTAGCTGGGTGGCCAAGAGTATTTACAATAATGATAAGAATATCTACCAAAAATCAGCAATTAGTAGATAAGGTCCTCTGCTAAGCAGTTAAGTAAGAGTTACCATATTAGAAAATGATTATTATCATTTCCAAATTATCTAGTAACTGGAAGCATTGGTACCTCATTAACTTTTTTTCCCCATGGTTATTAAATTTGAAAATAAAACAACAGTAATAAACCCATAAAACTGAAAGGCTGATCCTGATTCCCAGGATGAAAGTGAGGAGAAAGAAGGTTTTGTGGCATCTCCTTCAGTGGAATCCAAGTTGGAAAATAGGTGGGTGCAATGGAAAAAGGAAGATGGTTAAATCCCTAGGATGTTCAGGGACAGGAAGGAAGGAAGCAGGATGCTTTCCTGGGCAGTAAGTGTCCATCCATGTCTTGAGCAAAGGTTGCTCACCTCGGCACTGCTAAATAATCAGTGTTCTGCACTCTGAAGTCTCAACCCTGGTACTCATCCCCTAGGTAACCACGAGAAGCTACCTTGCCTTGATGAGTTTCATGTCCTGCTTTGTAAGATTGGCAATGGTCAGTTACCAAACTCAGAGGATACAACCAGGGTTCAGGCTCCTTCTCCCTGACAAACGAGCTGTCTGTGACCTTGGGTGAAACACTGAATAGGGTCTGAGTTCACTGTCTCACCTGAAATGGAAATACTGATGCCTGCCCTACCTTCTAGAGCGTCACAAGTGTCCGTGTGATGATGCTGGGACCAGTCTTTGTGAACCATGAAACATGTTTATGAAGTGAAGGGGTTGATAGGTGATGCACAGGTCCTTCCAGCTAAGAAATATTTGGATTTGACAGTGTAATAGAGTGACCTTAGTTACAGGAGGATGGCCTTGCAGAGTATCCAGCAGCTCCAGGGCTTCTCATGGCTGCTTCCCATTCCCTGTAGCTGTAGATGGAGGGAAGGCTCTGAGGGTTGCTCATTTAACAGGCATCATTATCTTATTTCTCAGCTAATCAGAATCTGGCCAAAGAATAAAATATTTCTCTTTTAATCTGGCAGTCATTTTCTTCTTCATTCTAAAGTCACTGAACAAGGTCAAGTTCAGGGAACTGAATTCCTCAGGAAAGGATTCCCTGATCATCTGGGAGACATTAGTTCATAGTTATGATGGGTGTGTTGAGGCCCCCATGGCATTCTCTCTCATAGTGTTTTAGTAAATTAAACCAAAGCTGGATTGTGTTGACCCAGGCATTAACCATGACTGTTTTCTATGGCGTGTTTCAGGTACGCTTTGTGAGTTTTATGATCCCAGCTCTCCTTCTTTCTTATGAGATGGGTGGAGTGGTGATAGGCATTGTTTTTCAGTTATTGATTTAAATTAATAACAGATCATCCTGTCCAAGCACTGGATTGTGTACACAGGTGAACAGGCTATTCATCTTTAGGCGTTTAAATCCTGACTGCTTTTGCATATTGGTATAGACAGACGATCAAGCTGCAAAAATACGAGGATCATCTCCCAATGAGCCCTCTCATACAGCTTCTAAAAGGTTAACAAAATAAAAAAGAATCCAGCTTCTATACTGATTAGAATCTATATTCTGATTTTTTTTTAAGTCACAAATGTTAGGGAATGAATTGAATTCTATCTTTAGAGTAATCAAACTCGTTAGCCTCTTTGGAGAGCCCTGACTCCACTACTATTATTAATTGTTTATTCTGTAATCAGTCACTTCACTTCTCTGAACTTCAGCTCAGCTTCTTCATCTAAAGATAAGGGTAGGGTGTAAAACTATACTACATCATTTTTTTTAAATGTAGTTATTTTAATTCTATGATGTAAGGTCTTTTCTCCTCTACTATCTTTGAACTATGGGCAAGAAGTACCTTTTATTTCATATTACCATTACCATAGTGCCTTGGACATGGTAAATGTTTGACGTATATTTATTGGATGGAATGGAACACAGTTAATTGTAACCACTTACAATTCCTCATTAGGTTGATTTCCCAATGGCAGACCCATTGAACATCCCCATTTTATGAGGTAGGAACTGGGAAGGAGGGTGAGCTCACCCCAGGGAGGTGAGCCCACAGGCCCGTGGGCACAGTCTTGGGTGGTGGACCTAGACTAGAATCCAGCTCATTTACATCTCAGTTCAGTTTTTTTTTTTTTTTTTTCCCCACCAAATACAATAGCCCCTTGCATCTTGTTTGCGCTTACTTAGGGGGCAGAAAAGTAAATGATGCAAAAAACATACATCATTTTAACCACACCTGGAATTATCAGAGTCCCAAATCAATGACTCTTGAATTGTTTTTACATTTTCAAATAATTGAGCATAAACACTATCTTGAAATTCAGAGAAACCTTTGTGTCCTTAGGGTGTGAGAATACAGGAAGGGGAGTGATAATCATAGGGAGTGGGTGCATCTTATATAGGGTGGTCTGTGATGGTGTCTTGGAGGGAGTGACATTTAAGTGAAGACTTAAAGAAGGAGGAGAGTCATCAATGAAGGTATCTTGGAAAGAACATTCAGGCAGTGAGAACATAGTAGGCAAAGGCAAAGGCACAGTGTACTCAGGCCATTGTGCCTGGGGTGGAGTAAGGAAAGAGTGAGAGGCGAGCTCAGAGACTCAACATCCCCATTATATGCCAGGAAATACAGAACCTTGGTAAAGACTTAATATTTTACATAAATGAGATGCAAGTCATGGTGGGTAAGAGCAAAAGAGGCAAGTGATCTGATTTACATTTTAGAAGGATGGCTTCTACGGAGAATAAGTGGTGGGGGAGTGAGTGTGCAGGGCAGACCAGTTATAAGGTCAGACAAAGGAAAATGGCAATTTTGACTGGGTGAGTATACCAGAAGTGGTAAGAAGCAATCATATTTAGGATATATTTGCCAACCAATAGAATTTGCCAACAAACTGGAAGTGGGTTGAAAGGTGGGAGGAAATCCAAGATGACTCCAAGATTTGTGACCTAAACAATGAATAGAAAGGAGTCTTTGCTAAATGAGATGGGGAGGGCAGAAGAAGAGGGAAACTGAGTGTGGAGCTGCGAATGAGACAAGCGTTAGTATTTGGAAATGTAAGTTTTGTTTTTGGTTTTTTGGGTTGGTTGTTTGTTTGAGACAGGGTTTCACTCTGTTGCCCAGGCTAGAGTGCAGTGGTGTGAACACCGCTCACTGCAACCTCTGCCTCCCAGACCCAGGTAATTCCTTCCACCTCAGCCTCCCAAATACCTGGGACTACAGGTGTGTGCCTAATTGGTTTTTGTTTGTTTGTTTGTTTGTTTGTTTGTTTTTGTAGAGACAGTGTTTTGCCATGTTGTCCAGGCTGGCCTCAAACGCCAGGGCTCAAGCAATTCTCCTGCCTCAGCTTCCCAAAGTTTTGGGATTACAGGCGTAAGCCATCACACTGGGTTGGAAATGTAAGGTTTGACATTTATATTAGACATTCAAAGTGGAGAAATCAAGTGGGCAACTGAATGAAGTCTGGAGTTCAAGAGAAAGATCAGTTTGGATTCATGAATTTGAAAATTCTTATTGGAGAGACGGTGTTTAAAGAGAGAGAGAACTGGCTGGAGACATATCTGAGTTGATGAGAGAAGGGATCCAGTGGCCCTGTGGAGAGGTTGGCCCCAGGCAAAAGCCCAGTCAATTCATTTTAACTAGAGGGCAGGCCAAGTAGGGAAGTGTAGATATAGTTGGTAGAGCCTGTGAAAGTGTTCTTCTGTTAACTTCTATTTCTCAGTGAGTTGAAGAGAAAGGTCATCAGCTGAGAGAGAGGAGGATGAATAAAAGATTGGGAGGCTGAGGACAGAGAAGAGTTGTGAACTAATTGCTAAGGAGAATGATGGCCTAAAGAAATGAATTAGGACCTCTGGACACCTTGCACACTGCCTGGCTCGGAGTCAGGCTCAATAAATCTTCCCTGGATGAACAATGGCCCAAGAGCCTAAGGAAGGGGCCAAATTGAGGATTCAAATCTTAATATAGTGCACGACTCAGCCTGTCAGATTTGGATCCATATTCAGTCATACATATTTGGCCAATTTCCTGAAGTTCCATTGAAGGAAACTATAAAAATTGTAATTTAAGCATCTTTCCTGGCAACCCCAAAGAGGGGCCCCAACCTTTGCCAAATGATAGAATTACAGACTTTCTCCTTGGAAAGCTCTCTTCCTAAATAGACATCTTTTTTTACTGTTGCATTTAATCTCCCAGTATAGTACTGTTCTCTTTATTTGTACCTTTTTTATTCCTTATAGGTTTTTAAACATGTTTCCCAGCATCCATCATTTTAGCAGCCCCTCTTCCCTTTTTCCACACAAAATTCTTCCTTATATGTCCCTTAGGAATATCTCATTAATTTCATGTGTTTACAAACTTTTTACTCTCCTACAAAGGTCCTTCCCTCTACCCCCAGAGAAGTATCTAGTCAGGGAAATAAAATATGTGAACTAAAGGCCAGCATTCTTTTCTGCTCATTCGTCTACATTTGCAAGGTCTCCTGAGCCTTTAGCTGCCTTTTAAATAGATGATTCACCTGCTTGTGGAGAATTTCAATAATTTTTTGGTAATAGTTCTTGGTTTTCAGCCAGAAGTAGCCTATGGAAGGATATCTTTCTAAATTTTTGAGACTCGCAAACTTTGACCAGAGAATAATTTTCTAGAGATCTAATGCCAGGCTCTGCTTCTCCTTTTCCTTTTCATTTTTTTTTTTCTTTTTCTTTTTAAGAACGTTTCTCAGGCCCTTTTGATTGAAACTAATCCTTCTGTGAAGTAGGAAAACTATCTTTAGAATTTACTCAAGTCTAAGATTTAATTTTTTGGAAAAGATCTATGATATAGGCAACATTTGGAAGCTATGCTTCTTTAGATAGATTGAAATACGTAAGTAGGGGATTTTAATTTTTTATTTTACTTTTGAAACATGCCAGAAAAACAGAAATATACAGAGAATAATAAAACAGGCACCATTGCTTCTTTTACTCCATGTCTTTTTTTCTGGAGTATATCCTTTAGTGGGTGTTTCAACAATACTCTATTTAATGTCTCTTAGTTTCTCCCCGAAATGTCTATATTTTACCCTCACTCTTGAATAATTTAATTGGCCGTATATTTCTAGTATGATTTTTTTCTAGTATTTCTAATATGATTTTTATTTCTTGTTCAGCACATTGATGTATTAGTCCATTGTCATCTGGTCTGTATGGTGGCTGTGAAGAAGTCTATGATAAGTCTACATATTCCTTTTATAGATAAATTGTCTCTTATCTTGGGTTGCTTTTAAATTCTCCTCTTTCTTATTAGTGGTCTGCATTCCCACTCTAAAGCATCTAGGTGTTAATTTAGCTTTATTTTTCCTCTTTGGGACTTGTGCTTCTTGTCTCAGGGCTCAAGTCATCAATTATGAAAATTCTCAGTCATTAGGGTTTGTTTTGTTTTTTTAGAGACAGGATCTCACTGTGTTGCTCAGACTAGAGTGAAGTGGTGCCATCATAGTTCCTGTGCCTTCCAACTCCTGTCACTATGTTGCCCAAGCTAGTCTCAAACTCCTGGCCTCAAGCAATCCTTCTGCCTTGGTCTCCCAAAGTGCTGGGATTACAGGCATGACCCACCATGCCTGGCCTCATTAGTCTTTTAAATCTTAACTTTCCCCCATTCCTTTTCCTTTTCCTTTTCCTATTCTGAAACTCCTATTAGGCATAGGTTAGCCATCTTAATTTTTCCACCATGCTTTTAATGTCTATTTATTAGTTTCAGTCTCTATCTCTATGATAATTCTGGATAACTCTTTAGATAGATCTTCTAATTTGCTGATTCCTTCTTCATCTTTATCTTCTCTATCATTTTATTGAGTCATTGAGTTCTTAATACTAATTGATTTCTTATTGTACTTCTAGAAATTATATTTTCATTTTATTGTTACTTTCTTATGCTTCGATTATACCCTTAATGATTTACATACACATAATTTAGAGTCTCTAGTCAGTTGTTCCATTATCTCAAGTATTTGCACCTCCAATCCTCCCATTAGCTGGGTCTACTTATTTTCACTTATGTTGGATTTTTCTAAACTTTCTCTGTTTTATAACTTTGACCATCAGTTCATCCTCAGTGGGGTTCGTTTTCATGCAAGAATCCCCTGCAGCTATGGGAGCATCCATCCATGGATTTTTCATTTGTTCCTACAGGCATCCCGTGGACATCACTGGCTCTGGCTTTGAGGTTCCTGGGGTAACATATATTTGAACCACTAATTTGAGAGAAGCTTAGGCCTGGGATTTGCATTTTGCAGGATGCTTCGATTCACTCATAGCTAGATGAGTTTCCCTATGATCATCTGGGCCACTGGCAAATGTTTTCTGTTTTTTGGTTTTGTTTTGTTTTGTTTTTGTTTTGAGACAGAGTCTTGCTCTGTCACCCAGATTGGAGTGCAGTGGCGCAATATCAGCTCACTGCAACCTCCACCTCCGTGGTTCAAACGATTTCCCTGCCTCAGCCTCCTAAGTAGCTGGGATTACAGGCACACACCACCACGCCCAGCTAACTTTTTTGTATTTTTAGTAGAGACGGTGCTTCACCGTGTTGGCCAGACTGGTCTCAAATTCCTGACCTCAGGCAATCCGCCCACCTCGGCCTCCCAAAGTGCTGGGATTACAGGCATGAGCCACCACGCCCAGAAGGCAAAATGTTTTCTAGTCTAACCTTTCAGTGGTGTCCTTTGAGAGTCCAGGCTTTACGTAGCCATCTCAGCACCTTTTGTAGACCCACAATCTTGTCTCTGTCCCTCCACAGCCATTAAAATCCAAGCCAGGAAAGTATCTGACCAATTCCTGACACCTCCCCACACTGGCTGCAATATCAACACAGAAGCTTGCTTTCCTAGTTTGAATTTTCTTTTTACTTTTGGCACCCAGGTATTTCCCATTCTTTCCTGAAAATTGAAGCAGAAATAAAAGAACTTCTACAATGTTCCATTTCATATCTACTCACCTGCCACAACTGTGCGCTATCTTTCCTCTCATTACTATGGATGAACCATCTGTGCCTGTAGGGCCATTCCCTCCACTTGTACACCAGCTCCCATTCCCTCTCACCTGTTTACGGACACCACTCTTGTACTTCTCTCTCTCTCTCCCTGTCTCTCTCTCTCTCTCACTTTCTCCTCTCTCTGTCTCTCTCTGCTCTCCCTATCTCTCTCTCTCTTTCTCCTCTCTCTGTCTCTCTCTCTTTCTCCTCTCCCTCTCTCTTTCTCCTCTCTCTGTCTCTCTCTCTCCTCTCCCTCCTCCCTCTCTCTTCTCCTCTGTCTCTCTCTTTCTCCTCTCTGCTCTCCCTCTCTCTCTCTCTCTTTCTCCTCTCTGCTCTCCCTCTCTCTCTCTCTCTTTCTCCTCTCTCTGCCTTTCTCTCTCTTTTCTCCTCTCTCTCTGCTCTCCCTGTCTCTCTCTCTTTCTCCTCTCTCTGTCTCTCTCTCTTTCTCCTCTCCCTCTCTCTTTCTCCTCTCTCTGTCTGCCTCTCTCTTTCTCCTCTCCCTGTCTCTCTCTCTTTCTCCTCTGTCTCTCTCTCTTTCTCCTCTCCCTGTCTCTCTCTCTCTCTCTCCTGCACTAATTTTCCTGTTCTTCTTGGATTACGCCTATCAGCATGCTGGTATTTCTATTATCTTTTTTTCTTAAAAAAAAAAAAAAAAAAAAGAAACCTCAATTTATCTTTCCACCCATCTACTGCCCCACTTCTCTTGTTACAAAAATTTCTCAAAGTTTTTGCCTTTAATTCCACTCCTTCATTCCTCTTTTACACCCATTCCAATCAAACCTTTGTCCTCCCCATTCCACCAAAAGTACTCTCTTCAAGGTCACCAATGACCTCCACATTGCTAATTCAATTCTCGGTCATTATCTTACTTGACCTAGTAGCATAATGTGAGGTAATAGACAATTCCCTTCCCCTGGAAATCCTTTAATCTTGCTACGTTTAGGACTCTACATTTTGTTTGTTTTCCTTCTTTCATATCAGCCACTTCCCAGTCTCATTTGCTATTTGTTCCTTTTCTCCCCAAACTCTGGAGTACCTCAGAGCTTAGTCCTCGGATGTCTTCTCTTTTCTAGCCCTATTCAGTTTACTGATGATCCCATCCAGTCCGAAGTGTTTAAATGCCCTTTGTAGGTTAACAACTCCCAAATGTATACCTGTAGCTTGTATCTCACTCCTGAGTTTCAAATTTATATATCAAACTGTCCACACAACATCTCCAGTGGGCTGTGTAGATTTTTCAAATGTATCTTGTCCAAAAACGACATCCTGCTATTTCCTGTCAAACATGCTCTTCCCCATCTTAGTTAATGGCAGCTCCATCCTTCTGATAGTTCAGGCAAAAACCTTGGAGTCACTGTTGACTTCTTCCCCTCCCCTTCGATCTGAAAATAAAGCTCTGGAATCAGGGCAGTTGTTCCACTCAAATTAATAAAATGATATGAACAAAGAACAAAGGGAGCCTATGTTCTGTTAGGAAGGGGTAAGAGAATAAATAAGTGTGACATGAAAGTGAACATGCCAAATGGGAAGCACAAAATGCTCTATGGGTTGAAAGGCAGGAGAGCTAATGCCTAGAGATAGAGATTCTGATGGGAATCTAGAAGGCACAGGCTTCTGAGGTGTTCCTGAAGGTTGTGTATGATTGGATTACCTAAGATGGGGGTGAGTGGGAATTCTAGGCAGAAGGAGCAACTGAGCAAGACCCACATCTTCACAGTTAGCTCTGCCTTCCCCTAGAGTAGGACTCTTTCTGCCTATCCTGGCAATATGTCTCCTGGGAGCCTTTCATAATCCCTGGACCCCAAGTCCACCCCATCTTACCTGCCAACACAGATCAAATCGCAGTTGCTCTGTTTCACCAACATTAACCTCCAAATTGTCTCTCACAGGCTTCCTGCTCTCAATTCATGTTACCCCCATCCCAGTCCACACTTCCTCTCCTATGTTGTGTCTCATTGCCTCTCTCTTGGCCTTTGGGCTGCCTCCTCCTCTGTCCATTCTGTTCACTGCAGCCAGACTGATGGTAACAGCGATGATGACTCCTTCGAACAACAATGTAAGAGCCTATTCTGCACCACACCTTGCTCTCAAGGAGGCTTGTAATCAAGAAAAAAAAAACAAAAAGCACTTGGAAATATCTACAGGATACAGATGTTTATATAATGCTTAACAGAATACAATGGGCACAGGATAAAAAATGATAAATTCTACCAGGGAGGGTGGGAGCAATTATAGAAATCACTCAAAATCTATGTGTGCCTCCTCATCATCTACAGAATGAAAATCTTCCATAACATGCCCCTTACGACCTGTTCTGCTTTATTACCCCCCAGCGCGCTTCATGTACTCCACCTTCTAACCACATTGCTCTGTTTGCACATGGGTCCTGAGCATTCCCTCTCCATGCTTTTGCTCTTGCTGCTCCATCTGCTTGCAATACAAGTGCCCCACCTTGCATATGTAAATGCTCCTCAGCATGTAAAACAGCATAGTGCCCTGCACATAACAAACACTAAATAGTGTCAGTCATCTTCATCATCATCATCATCATTATTCTGGAAATATTAGTTCAATTCTCACATCTCTTAATTTTTAAAGTCATGGTCTTGCTTGTGTTGCAGACATACAATCTTATTTCCTTGCCTTTGAGGGCAGGGAGTGAGTCACATAAGATTATCTTCCTCTTTGGTAATACAAAAGTACCTGGCTACACACTACTATTAGCCACGTACTTTATAATTGCCAAAGGGAAAGATAATAGTGAATAGTGTGGAAAATGCTATTTATTTTGTCTGTTTTATTTCCATTCATTTCCCACTTATAAAATGAAATAGTCAGAAATTACTCTTTTCACTTGTTGAGTTAAATGGCCATAAATTAAAGACCCAATCTAATTCAAATAGGATGGAGTGAGCCTCTGAACTTCCTCAGAGAATGCCTTAAAATACAAAACAATTGAGTGAGTCCAACCTCCAGTTACAGCTGATTCAAGATACCCTTACTCCGATAACACAACTTATGCCCAACAGTTTACTGATTTAGTCAGAGGCAGTCACCCAGGGCTTAAATAGCCTGTAAAAAGAAGTTGTAAGGAATCTGAGTAAGTCAGTTGGATGTGGTTAATAGGGAAGAGGGTGTTCTGGATGGGGAGATATTGAATGACAAGTGTGAGAAGGATAATCTTCTGAGTGGAAAGAGAACAGGACACTCACTTTTGTTGGTGGCAACCCTTTCTCCTTCTTTCCCAACATCTAATATGGCTCCTCCCCATGTCTGCTCTCAGAATCCAAACCTTATGCTTGGCTCTGCTTTATGAACAGTGTGATGTTTGAGTTCTGTGTGTTGGATACAGTCAGGTCAACACAGCTTCAAGTCCTGGCAGCTTCATTCCTTCTTCAGTCTTGAACAGATCTCTGCTCTTACTGCAAGCCCACACTTCATAGGCATACGAAAATAATATACACACTGGAGCCATCTACCATGAGTAGAAGTAGGATGTGGCCAAGCTTTCATTCCCTTGAGGAAGTGATTAGTACAGGTTCCCCAGGCAAAACTCACGGTATTGGTTTCAGAAATTTAGATATTTTAACTTCAGATCCTTCAGACCCAACCCATTTGGTTTCTTCTGCCTAATTTTTGTGCAAAGACTTAAAAAATATCCACCCACCTTACCCCTATTCCCACACTCCTTTGTACTCTTTTTCTTGACTCGGGAATTAAATTTTTTTTCAAAGCATGCTCCACTCTAAAATATGGTACACAGTGGAGACGGCACTACGTAGAGAAAAGGACATGGGCTTTTGGGCTACATAGCCTGGATTTAAATCCTGGCTTTGCCACCTACTCTCTAGAATATAAGAATGTGAGATACAGATTGGGGAGCGCCTTCTCCTCACCAATCCAACCCAATGCAAGGATGGACAGATTGCTCATAGCTAAGAACAGAAGGTGCCACACCCTGCCACAGAGTTTCTAACAGGGAGTGAACCAACAGCACCTTTATGATGACTTCTGTCTCATCTTTATTAAGGAGATGAGAGAAAAGAATAGAAAGTTCTCTTCCTATGCAATCAGTGACTCCTGACTTGCACCCCTGCCACCACCACCACCACCACTTCCCTCACCCTCCCATCTTAGTCAGGTACTGGCTTAGCTTAGCACTAAACCACTGAACTGACAGATAGCCTGCTGATGCAAGGGTATGGGAGAAAGTGGAGCAGAAAGGGTGAGTGGGAGGTTGAGGGGTTGGGAAAGACAGCCTGGCTTCTTACCACTCAATGTAGGAACAAAGATAGAAACTTTCTCCATGTAGGTCAATCAAGAAGATAGTGTAGAAAGTAGCTGAGAGCTAGGCCATCATGATATGGTCACTGCAAAACCCATCCATCAAGGATGCTGAAAAGAGACGGTGGTGGAATGGACTGAGGGGTGGACTTCACATGTGCAGTGAGGGTGGAGAGGTGCTTCAATGAGTTCCCTCCTTCACCACTACCAGCCAAAGAATCAATCCACGAACCCAGAGGAAAGCCCACCTATGGAACCAAGAGGTAGCACATCTTCTGTGGGTTGAGCAACAGAAGAGGAGACTGAGCCACAACAATCTGCCCACCACTGACAAAGAGGCAAACACACAGGTAACTCCTTTCTCTATCACCCGCCCCAGGCACCAACATCAGTGCTGCTAGGCCTAAGACATAGATAGGATGGAGAGAGATGAGACCAAAACTGTAACAATCAGACAAGACTACAAATCACTGAGTCACGCTAAATGTATTTGATGCACTGAGATACCTTTATTTACTTTATTTTATTTTATTATTAATTAATTAATTAATTTATTGAGAGAGAGTCTCACTCTGTCACCCAGGCTGGAGTGCAGTGGCGTAATCTCAGCTCACTGCAACCTCCACCTCCTGGGTTCAAGCGATTCTCCTGCCTCAGCATCCCAAGTAGCTGGGATTACAGGCACCTGCCACCATGTCCAGCTAATTTTTGTATTTTTAGTAGAGATGGGGTTCTACCATGTTGGTCAGGCTTGTCAGGGGTTCCCTGATCTAAGGTGATCCACCCCCCTCAGCCTCCCAAAGTACTGGGATTACAGGCGTAAGCCACCGCGCCTGAGACACTGTTAAATCTCAGTTTTACATTTTCTCCCCTCCAGCTAGTGTGTCTAAGGTAGACACTGGTCAAAAAATGTTGATATTCATTATCTGGAAGTATAAAAGCAGCCAGTGCTTGTCTTTTCCTGATGTGGCACATTTCTCAACCAAGCCTGTTATACTCTCTGTACAACCCTGGCCAAATTCTTTAACCTCCTGAACTGCCTTCCTATTCTGAAGATCAACCCATCTCACAGCATTGCAGGTTAAGAAAGTTCCTGCACAAAACCCTTAAATGTTAGTTCCCTGGCACCGAGAAGTAGGTGGGAAGTTGGCTCAGCCAGAGAAGTAGTAAATTATCTGTTCTACCCTTTTGTAGACATTAACTACATGGCTAGAGAAAGAGAACATGCCCTCTTGTTCTTTTTCCTCCTACACATCTCAGCTGAAATGTCACTTTCTCAGGGAGGTCTGTCTTGGCCACCCTACCCAAAGAAGGTGGTGTCCTGTTTTATTCTTTAGCACATTTCCTGTTATTTCCTCTGCAGTCCTAATCAGGATGTGAGCTTAGTAATTAACTTACTTGTGAAGTTGTTCCTTATCCCTGCGCTGCCCCCTGTTATATTACCCGAGGTCAGGCCCCTCTCTGTTCTCTCCCTCTTGTATTTCCAGTGCCTTTAAATTTGTACCTCTTAAATATGTTAAATCTTCTTCCTGAAGGTTCCAGGGCCTTGAATATGCATGTTCTTTTCCCTTATTTAAAGAATCTGAAATAAATTATCTACTTAGTTTGGTCCTTCCTGTGGTTGTTTGCTTGCTTTGGCAGAGTGAAAGTGAAATGTATTTTGATTTTTTTTTTTAACTTTACAGAAGCCATTAATATAAACCACAGAAGTGGTGAGTTTCAATACCTGAAGTTCTGTGAATAATTACTGGGTGGAGCTATTCACACAGGCAATTTTCTGCTTTCCCCATGAGATAAAACCCCAAAAATGTGTTACTATAGCAGCCTGTTCCTTACTGAGACAAAAGCAAAGCAACCTATGAATTAATGTCAGCCATTCCCCTGTAGTGTGTATCCTCCCCGTTCTTAGTCTCAATGTGCTGGGAGACACACCAAATGTTGGGTTAGTGAAATGTTTGACACCTACACATGTGGAATAAAACGTGCATGTACACAAACTATAATTTAGCAGTATCAGTAGTAACTGCTGAACTGAAAAAAAAAAAAAAAAAAAGAAATTGCATTTAAACAGTGGTGGGCAAGTCACATCAACAGCATCGGAAAAGAGCTGTGCCCTATTTTGGGAAATTTTTCTCATTTTCCTGTTGACTTTGGCCCAACGAAATGAATGGATTGCATTGGGATGCTCCCTGGTGAAAATCCTACCATCCTGAGCAAATTCAATGGCCAGCTCATGTCCAGGTCCTGTCATTAGTCAGGTTTCACATGAACAAGTGTGGTTTTTCCAGAGCTAAGTACTTTCCACAGACAAAGCACCATAAAGCCACTTCTCTGATAGTGAAGTGAAGGCAGTGACACGTGGAACCCTCGTGGAATCTAGAGAAAGGGCTCAGAAAACCCCTTATGCACCCCTGTCTGGGCTCCCAAGAGGCCCCATCTAGTCCAAGATGGTTTCTCAGAAGCACTGAATCCAGAAGGCCATTCAGTAAGCAAAGCCATTTCTCATGGCATTGGTCCCTTTAGAAGCATCCTCCAGATATGTCCAATGGGAGAGGACATGGTGGGACTGACTTAGAGAGACCCAGGTAGCAAATGCCTCTGGGCAGGGTCCAGTGGCTCCAGCCTGTAATCCCAACACTTTGGGAGGCCAAGGTGGGAGGATTGCTTAGGCCCAGGAGTTCAAGACCAGCCTGGGCAACATAGTGAGAACTTGTCTCTACAAAAATTTTTTTAAAAAGTTAGCCAGGTATGGTGGCACATGTCTGTGACCCCAGCTACTTGGGAGGCTGAGGCAGGAGGATCTCTTGAGCCCAGGAGGTCGAGGCTACAGTGAGCTGAGATCATGCCACTCCAGCCTGGGTGACAGAGCGAGACCTCCATCTCTAAAAAACAAACAGACAAACAAAAAACCCAAACCAGCCTCTGAAGAGCAGACCTTTGCTCCTCAAAGTGTGCCAGGACCTACAGCATTACATTTCTGATGCAAAGCCACAGTCCCACGCCAGACCTACCGACTCAGAAACTGCATGTTCACAAAAGCCCGCAAGAGTCGCAAGCCTAGTGAAGGATGAGCTGCACTTGCTGATTTTGTAGACGCTCAAAATAAACTTTGTAGAAAAATAGGCCTGGCAAATATGAGCTCATGGAGGAGAAGAATGATGCTTTTTTTTTTTTTTTTTTGGGAAGGAGTCTCCCTCTGTCGCCCAGGTTGGAGTGCAGTGGTGTAATCTCAGCTCACTGCAAGCTCCACCTCCCGGGTTCATGCCATTCTCCTGCCTCAGCCTCCCAAGTAACTGGGATTACAGGCGCCCACCACCACGCCCAGGTAATTTTTTCTATTTTTAGTAGATACAGGGTTTCACCGTGTTAGCCAGGATGGTCTCAATCTCCTGACCTTGTGATCAGCCCGCCTCAGCCTCCCAAAGTTCTGGGATTACAGGCGTGAGCCACTGCACCCAGCCACTTTACTCATTTTTTAGCCACCAATGCCTGTAGAAAACTAAACATATGAAATATGAGTTGAACAAATGAGTGGATAAAGTGAAGGATTACTGCACTGTGTGGTGGACACTGTCCTGGGCCACACAGAGTCCTTTCAGCCATTCATCTCATCTACCACCTCCAACTCCAAGTGTCCTGTGACACAGGATATACAAGGCCTGGGTTTTGAGTCCTGGTTCTACTTCTTCCAATATTGGACAGGCCACCCTTGCTCTACCCCTCAGTCTCCCCAGCTGGAGGTAAAATATAACAAAAACAAAACCAAACACTAGATTGGTGCAGGGCAATGATGGGCTAGCCATCCTGGCCCAGAGTGGGATAATTGTGAAGAGCCCCAGGGCTGAGCCTGGGTGGTCTGTTGAGGCCATCGTGGGTTTGAGTGCAGCTCAACTTCCTCCCCTGGCCACTCCCACTTGCTTTCCCTCACCTCAACAGGTGTTGATCAAAACATAAAATAAAATAAAACCTCCCCCCAAAACATCCTGGATGCTAAACTTCATCTCAGAGGCTGCTTCACTGGGAGCACAGCCACAGCACTTATGAAGAGAAAGCTGGTCCTCACCTAAGATCTAAAGTGGTTTTGTGGGAATTTACTGAGCAGCTTCTGGATTGAGGAAAAGCAGAAATGAATATTCTTCAGGTATTTATCATATGGCTGGAAACTGAATACTACAACTGAATTATCCTCTAGCTTTATTAAGTTTATACCCGATACTGCCATATGATGATACTAATAGAACTTAATACCTTATTATTATGGTAGATAATTTTGGTTTTACTAGTTTGGTGTTTTTTTGTTGTTGTTGTTATATTTTATTTCTCCTTGGTGGAACTGAGGCATGGAGCAGTAGTGACCTGCCCAGGATAGGAAGAGATAAGAGTCAGAACTCAAACCCAGGTCCTCTAATTAGGACCTGTGTCACAGGATATGGTTCCTAGGTGGTGGTACCTGGGATGAATGGGGCTTCCTTAGCCTTTCATAATGGAAAAGATTTCAGATAAAGCTTGCTGTCAACAGATTGTGAAAAAAATGCACCCGGTGTCATCCTGTTCTATTTTAAGTCCTTGTTCTCTATGCAAGGGGTCATTAGAACATTTTAGTGGGCTTAACCTTGGTCATCAGATTGGTTACCTGTGAGCTTTGCATTGGGGTACAGCTCAGCAAGAACCTATGACCCTAAACCTCAAAGCCTTGAGCCCCACTGTGAGCTCCTTGGGGACAGCAGCCTACCCTTCACCCTTGTACGTCCTCACCATCTGACCAGGGACGGGAATAAACTTAATGTCCTGTAAGTGTCTGCTCAGTGACCAGGTAGACAGGCAGTGAACATGCCATGAATACCACCTGCCTTAGAGCCCGCTAACTAGTGGTGAGAAAGAGGCAAAAGAATTGCATTTTGGTACAGACCTAAAACTCTCCACACACAGTCGCCAAGAGGCTCAGCACTCCTACATGACCTTGCAGCCCATGTCACCTTCTGTTTCTCAGCATTCTTCTGAGCTCTACAGCTTGTATACACAGTTCAGAATTGGATTGCAGAGTGTCTTATCCTGCTTAAGCCAGCATGTGAGACAAGAGCCAAGGGTACGGCAAACCCCTAGGAAATCAATGAATGCTCAGTGGGCCTGTTGTGGGTTCCAGGGCTCTCGTCTTTACTGTAGCTCCTGCCAGGGAAGTGAAAGCAGCCGGGTGTTGCTCTCCAGGGGCTCAGCCAGCTTCCCTTGGCAGGAGTGAAGCCTATTGTTGGAGCGGCTAGGTTGGCTGCTCATGGGCTGGACCAGTGAAGGCGTTCCCAAGGTTCATGTCAGAAGCCACACATGGTAGCAGGAGCTCCCAAGACTGGCCTCTCACCTCTGTCACCTGAAACTTCACTGTGTAAATGGGTTATCTTCTGATCCAGTCTTGTGGGTGAACAGACTATTTGTAAAAGGAAGGAAAAGAAATGTTGGCCCAAAGCCGGTGCAGCAGAACTGAGGGCCAGGAAAACTGCCTCCCGCCTCTCTGCCAAGGCATTTCCGCTCTGACCTGCCATGTCCAGTGCACACCATTCCTGCTACATAGCCAGAAGTCAGGGTGGGATGGCGGGCAGCCTGTCTGAGGCCAGGAACCACAGAAGAGAAAAGAGCGGGCTTAGGTCCAGGGAGGGCAGATGACAGAGCCAGGAGGAGCAAAAGCAATTCCTCTTAGAGTCTGAAACAGGAAAACAAATCTGTTGGACAAATAGTGTCCAGGTTCAATGACTTGGCTAAGGTGCCATGGCCAGGGAGAGCCTGAGTCTACCAAGAGACCCCGGCAGCAGGTCTCTGGCCATCAGGATTGCATAGCAGCCCTTGCAGAGGCAGCGAGAGTTTTTCTGCCATGCTGGGCATGGTATGTCTGCAAAATTTCACTCATTTCCTGAGATAAGAATGACATTTATTAAGGCATCCTGGAAATTAAAAATAAGTGGCAAGAGCCTCCCCACCCCGGCCCACAGGGCTGTCCGCCAAAGCTGGGTGACCCAAGGGAGCAGGACAAGAACACAGCCCTTGGGGAAGCTGCTCTGCTTCCCTCCATCACGATGTCCTGTTCTCTCTCTTCCTTTCCTCTGGTCCTAGCCCACAGCACTGGCCAGCCTTGGGTGGGGTGGGGTCAGAGAACATTTGACCATGATCCTGGCAGAGTGATGGCCTGGCCATGAGACTCTCAGCCTGAACCTCCAATATGGCTTTGAAGTCCTCACGATCAGTCCCCTGGTCCTCTCTCAGGTACCTCTCCATGCCTGCCACCTCATGCCCAGGGCTCCAGGCTTATCCAGCCTCTGCCAGCTCTCAGAATCCACCATGCTTCCTCCTGTCTGCACGCAGCTCCTTTGAGCTTTGTCCCCTCTGCTGGGAGCATCCTCACCAGCATCTTTTCCTCACCCCCACTCTCAAACTCAGACTGCCTGTCCGACCTTCACTCATTCTTCCCTATCTGTTCTCCTCCACGCCAGTCCCCAAGCCAAGCAAAGCCAAGGCGCCCCTTTGACAGTGCCCAGAGCTCCCATAATCAGCCCCCTCACCACAGTGCAGAGCAATCGCCTGGTGCTCAGCTCTGTTTCCAGCTAGACAGTAAGCACCACAAGGTACAATGTCAGTTACTTCACCATTGGTCTGGCACTGAACAAACGCTCAACAAATATGTGTTAGACAAAAGAAATTAAAGATTAATTAACTAACAGGCTGAGCACAGTGGTTCACGCTGGTAATCCCAGCATTTTGGGAGGCTGAAGCAGGCAGATCACCTGAGGTCGGGAGTTCGAGACCAGTCTGATCAATGTGGCAAAACCCCATCTCTCCTGAAAATACGAAAATTAGCTGGGTGTGGTGGGGCACACCTGTAATCCCAGCTACTCAGGAGGCTGAGGCAGGAGAATTGTTTGAACCCTGAACCCGGAAGGTGGAGGTTGCATTCCAGCCTGGGTACTAGAGTGAGACACTGCCTCAAAATAAATAAATAAATAAATAAGTAAGTAAGTAAATAACAAAAGGCCCCAAAAGGTAATTTGGACGGTTGCCCCAGGCCAACCTCGAAGGTTTCCTCCAACCATTAGTGGGTGGTGGGGGTGATGCTCTGGGGCTCTGCCCGTCACTCTGCCTGTGGTCTTGCATCCTGATCTGAGCAGCTGTTACATGCAGCGGAGGTCTGAGTCTGGTGGGTGTGCAGCGCGTCAGTCAAGGAAGAAAATATGGTCTAGAAAACAGCCTGGCCGGCGTCACCCCCAGGGGTAGGGCCAGGGAAGAAAGGAGATTTCCTGGAAGTGTTGTACTTCCTCTTACCTCAGGGGTACAATTATCCATTTCTCAGGGACCCACAGTATAGAGAAGAGTAACTCTGCTCCCACAGTGCCTGGGGCCTGAGACACTTGCACAGGACACAAAGGGAAACAGAGGGATGGCAGATGAGCTGAGAATGCCAGCATATTTTCCCCCAGGGCCTGTGATCCATGAAGCTGCCTCTTTTCCCACCTGGCCTCAGGATGCATCAGGTGCTGGCCTGCCTGCCTGCTCCTCACCCCTCCTGACCTGCTAATCACCATAAAGCATAAACCAAGAGACCAGCACCTGTCTGTCTTTGAGCCTCCCTGTAAAAATACGTAGGTGCACATTTTAAGACCACATAGCAAATATTTGATTCATAAATCAAAGTTCCAGTTTATATTCTACCATAAATAATCATCATTGGCCAGTATTGCCTGAGCCTGGGTCCCCGGCACCAAATGAAAGTCAAACACATTATGATTTGTTTGTTGGCATTGATAACAAGCCAAAGAGCATCATCTTCTATCACAGACTATGGATGGAAGTAGAAATAATAAAACTGCAAATGTTCTTTTCTGATGCTTTTAATAAAGATAATTATATCTATTGTCAGAAGTTCAACCAAATGAGTTTTGGGGAATAAAAATGCCACTGAGGAGGGGTGATCAGAGTGCCGGGTGGGTAGAGAGTTTGTGGCCTTTCCTTTCAGGCGGTGGGCCAAGATCAGCTCAGTCCCCTCTTTGGGACATGCCTTTTTCTCCTCCTGCATTCCTGAGTTTCCAGGCTAGCTTGAATTCCTAATTTGGAAGTCACCAGAGAGCAAACCTCGACAGTAAGCAAAGGAGTGTCCTGCTATGAACTCCCTGAGAGACAGCCCTAGCCCTGGTTACACAGCCAGCACCTCAGTTCACCCCTCCACCAGCCTCCCAAGGCTCCTGAATTGAGCAAAGAATGAGGCTCTGGGTCTAGCCTACTCCCTGTTCACTGAAGCTGTGCCTATTCAGGGAGCTAGCCTGGTGCTAATGTTTTCAAGCAGTCTCCCTGGATGGGGGCATCCTCTGGGAGGTGCTAGCAACCAGCAGACCTGGGATTTGATAACTGCTCTGGTCTGGGAAACATGCAGATTGTGACTCCCCCTCTGACTGGCACTGTTCCAGAAAACGATGAAGTTTCTTGATCATCCATCTCCTGAGCCTCTCGCTGACACTGACAGATAGGCTTTATACCACATAGACATCCTGCATTAGTCCTATCGTCTGCCAGTTTTTTCCACTTTCCCCCATACTCTCACAGCAGTGGCAGTGCCTGAAATCTCACATTGGGGCAGCCCAGGAAGATGGGGACTTCATTTTCTTTGCAACTGTCCTGATACAATACACTGCTGGGCTCAAGGTAGACAAGTGAGACAGGAGAGTTTCCTGACTGCCCCCCCACAACCCCAAAGGACCTGTGATGGGGTATGGCTCATATGTATGGCCACTGGGCAGGCTCAAACCTTTTATGGGAGGGGGAGCATGCAGAGTGGTGTGTGCAGAAGCCAGGGCGAGTGCCCCTGGGCTCCAGCCCCATGGCAGTGTTCAGGGGTGGCAGCTTGTGACTCCCAAAGCCCAAATAGGCATGTGTTACAGTGCACTCTTTTAGCCTTGCTGTCCACAGACGACTTAGACAACTGTTAAACAGCTCAGTGCCCTCTTGATACCCAGGTCCTTGTCCAGCATCCAGGAAGCATGAGGTTGCACATGGACTTGAGGAAGGTGAATGTGGGACTTGAGTGGTGGAGGTGGCTCTCTGCAGGATGAATGGGGAGCTAGACAGGGGATGGAGTGGGAAGATGATCTTCCCATGGGGTTTGCCCATCCAGCAACTGATCTCCTCTCTGACTACCTCCAACAGAACGACTCTCAGTGTTTAGACATTCCTTCTCTTCTCTCTGCTGTGCCATTCTGCTGCTCTTCTATTCTTCTGTTCATCCCCTTGTGGAGCCAGGGGTTTGTGGTTTATATGGGTACAGAATGGAGGGGGTGCGGTGGGCCAAAAGGCAACTTTTGGATGTGAAAACACCCAAAACCGTGCAGTTCAGTGTCCACAGAGGCACGGCAGACATTGTCCACAGCTTCTGTGTGGGATTCTGAGGCAGCCCCTTGTTCTAACCTCATTGGTCAGATGTCTCCACCGGATGTGGCAGGTGGGTAGTGACTTTATGAGTCACAGTGACATTATCCAAAATTTACATTTATATTGATTGCCTAATATTATTTTATCATTAAAGGAAATTTTAAATCAAAATATAAATCATCCCTAATCCACAAACACAACAACTGATTTTCATCTTGCCTATTCCTTCTGATTGGCATTCTTTAAAGTGTTTTATTTGGGGATTAGATACCAAATTCCAAGGGCAGAAAATTTCTATCCAAATCAGCATAGATTCTTATGAGTCATCTCTGCTTGTATGTAATAGTTTTCTGCCCCCTCCAGCCTAAGAGCTCCTGGAGGGAACACAATTTTTACTTTGGTATCTCAGCATTTAGCACTGTGCTTGAAACTAGCAAGTGTTTGCTAAACATTTGTTAAATGAACAAACTGCCCCAAACCAGGACTTTGCCAGACGTGTACATTTAAGTCAAGGGTAGGGATTGATTAAAATTAACTTAGTTTATTAACTAAGTTTATACATAGAATAAATCAAAATTCTCATGAAAGTAGAGAGCATGGCAAGAGTAGAGCATCTAAATGTCATCCATTGACCCCAAATTCAAAGCCGGAATGGAATATTGCACATTGAGTCCTGTGGGAGGAAGGATAGAAATGAAAGAATGAAGTTGATGACCTGAACACTCAGAAGTACTACATGGAGAGGGGAATATAGTGGGTTGAGGCAGGCTGTTGAGAACTATGTCAGTGAATTAAAAGGGTCTTCCAGGGCATTTCACAGAGGTGGGGCCAGCATCTACTGTGGGGAATAAGTGTGGTGGCTTCAAGGAAACTTGCCGGGCTGAGTATTTACTGTTGCTTGTAAGTCTTCAACTACTTTATAGTCTTAAGGTAGAAATTTTGCTTTTGAGGACAGTCATAGTTACTAGTGGGGAAATTATTCTCTGGAAAAAAGTAACAGCGACCATGTGATCATGGCATCCTTATCTTGTATAGCTCATAGAAGAAAACCTTTTATCAAAACCTTTTATCAAATAGAATTTCCAGTTCTTGCATGGATTTGATCAAACTAAGATTCTCTTCCATTATCATTTATATTGTCTATTTCCCAATATATCCTTATATTTATACACCCAGTATGATCTATTTAACTCAAACTTAGAATCTAAATGCCTTGAATTATCTATTGAACCTCAAAGGAAAATTCTAGAAAGGACTCTATTTACTGCCAAATTAAACTCAAAATAAACCATTTCTCTAGTGACAGGATGTCTTCTTTTCTGGTGGACATGACCGTCCTCCATAACGGGGGCAACTTGTACTCCACTGGAGTGATTCCTGGATAAGGCAGTTGGGCTTTGAGCTGTCACATGACCTGAGCTGGCCATAGGAGAGGTACAGTCTGTCCCGCATTTGGGCAAACTAAGTTAATGCTTAATTACCACTTCCAAGCTTTTCTAATCATTCTTAATCAAGCCTCGATTTGGGGGTTCTGGGGTTCTGTAAGCCTTGGTTAAAAAAAATTAATTACATGTTATGTTATAAAAGACTTTTTTAAAGGGTCAAGCTAATCTATTTGTGAAAACACAGAATAGGAGTGACTCCCATGTGATGGATAAAGTGGATATGAGTTTTCAGATTGTAAGTGAGTTAGGTAATGACATTGGAGAAGTCATAAATATCTGAGAATAAGTAATAAAGTGCACATTTTGGAAGCACTTCCAACAAATCAACCTTGCTTGAATCTCATCCATTTGCTAGAACTCTCCTATCCAACCAGCCTAATCCCGTGGAATAGTCCCTCCCTAATATCTCTCACATCCTTTATTTCCCTGGTCTCCTGCCACTATTATAGTCCAGGTCCTCATCACATCATGCCTGGATTATTGCAACGACCTCCTCGTCAGTCTTCCTGTCTCTAGTTTCCCTTTGCCTTTGATCCGTTCTCCATGATGCCACTGGACTCAGGGCTTTCTTTGTCCTAACATGCCACTTATGACATGCTCTAGCTCTGTGCAGAGTTCTGCTTCCCACTGCCTTCTGGGACAAGTCCAGATCCTCATTCTGGCAGTCTAGGTCCTTGGGTTCCAGCCCACCTGCCCAACCTCCTCTCCCTCCATTGCTTAAAGTGCGAGCCAGGTGGAGGTGCTCACTGTCTATTCCCAGCAAACCTGCCCTCTCTGTCCATTGGTCCTCATGGCCATCCTCCACCTGGCTTGTCCCTACAAATCCACCCCCTGTTTCTCTCTGTCTATTCAAACCCAAGTTCTATTATGGTTCTATCCCCTAAAGCCTCTCCAACTGGAGAGCCAGCCCATCCTGGTCTAATAGAGTGGCTTTCTTATATTGCTTATTCTATTTCAGTAGAAACTTCCTGGAGCTGAAAAGTAACTGGACTCAAATAGAAAAAAA
>NW_016821592.1:1273677-1279657 GCF_001698545.2 Rhinopithecus bieti | reverse complement strand
AAAAAAAAAAAAAAATATGTATATATATATATATATATATATATCTCAGGAATAGAGGAATTTCAGGTACCAAACCTATGGTAGAGGAGCTACTCAGAGGGCAGAGGGCCATGTAGACGACAGCGTACTCAAACCTGGCTCTGTGTTCACATCACTTTCATCTCTGGAAAGTGGCAAAGAAGCTTGGGATGGCTCTTCCAGTTAACCCAAGGCCATCATGCCCCATCTTTTCTCCATTCAGAAGATATTTGTATACACACTTGCTCATTCCTTTATTTTGTTGCTTTGGATAACTTTTAAACTATATATTATTGTTCCCCACTTGTTTGGAGGCAAAGGTATAAAAATGAGATGGGAGCAGATCAAGAGAGATATATTTGTTTTTAATTCTATTCCAGTATATCAGTTAAAGTCCTCTGAGGAAGACAGAAACCACTCTAGATATTTCAACCAGGGAATCACTTCACAGATTATAGAGAGATTAGCATCTTTAGCAACCCAGGACCACTAGTGAGACTGGAGGAACATGGGGAGGAAGTAGTGTGACCAGAGTCTGGTTGTCAGGGCCATGGGGCAGTGGCTGCTTAGTGGGAGCTGGGATCATGGAGGAAAGGGTTTCCCTGCAGGATCCACAGCCAAGGAGGAAACACAGCCACTGCCAACGATGCCACAGAAAGGGGGAAGAAGGCGAGAAATGACCATGATTCTCCCTCTCTGTACCCCCAGTGCTCCCTCAGGGCCCCACGTTGGTGTATACTGCCTGAAGGCTGGAAGGAGAGAGGCCCTGGAAAGAACAAGAATGAATCTGGGGCACTGGCAGGCAGGCAGGCAGCACATCCTTCTCCTACACAGCTGCCTCCCTTCTCCTCATCCTGGCAGGCCCCTGGCCCTCCCAAATGACCATCAGACATCCCTACCATTCCCTCCTGACCTTGACCTCCACTGCATCAGCACTGTCCTTGCTGCCCCAACCCTCTCTGGTCTCTCTCTTGAGCTGCCAAACACTGAGGAGAACAGCCGCAGGGCTGTGCTGACTGAAGCCACTGACACGGGCTATCGAGCCTGCAGGTGACCGTCACAGCTGCTGGACAATCCTTTGGACAAGATTCATGAATTTTCAGGCATCTCGCAGATTGGCTCCCCAAGTCTTTCCCATTCTCCTCAAGTCCCCAACCAAGCCTCCTTCCCTCAGGTTGTCCTCTCACTCTCCTGAGACACCAAGCCATGGACATGACCTTTCTCCATGTCTCATCTTTTGAAGCTTCACTCGTTCATTTTTTCCTCTTGTCTCTGAGGATGACACACTCATCTTTCTTGTCCTGTAACAAGAAACTGTAACTTCGCTCCAATCATCATCCCTTCTGCTTTTTTGTTTTAAAGCTTCCCTCTCCCTTGGCTTTGTTCTCTCTACTTAGAAGTGAGCACAGGTGCTCCATTGCTCACAAGGCAACAAGAAAAAGTCCTTTGACCTCTTTGACCCCCTCTCTTGACCTTCAAACGTATTCAAAGAGCAAGAGTAACCCACCATCTGTTTTTCATGGTTTTATGATTGTCCATTCCAGTGGCTTTGATCCATCTTTCTTGTCTGTGACTGTCCCAGCATTGGTCCCCATTAACAACCTCCCCCACCCCACCCTCTTTCTGGAAATGTCTCCCTCAATTTCTGTGAGGTTGTGTTCTATTGCTCTCTGCCCTGTATTCTCTCCAAAATCTCCTCCATGGCTTCTTCCTGGGTCCTCTCTCTTCTCCTGTGCAAATACATAGGGGTCTCCTACTCTCTGCCCTCAGCCCTCACCACGTAATCCCTGCACTTGGCCTTTCTGTCGTCTCTCCCCTCCTGTCCCATCTCTGTGTAGCACTCTCTGGATCCGTCCCCTGCTCCAAGCCTTGGGGACAACAAGCTGATCCCAAATATTCAACCATCTGGAAATCCGATGCCTTCTGCTGCCATAAACCTCTGTGCTCCAGACGACACTTATTCCTTCCCATAATCCCTCAACAGATCCTACCACCACTGACTTCACACTTTTCCTCGTGTTCTGCCTCAACATTTTATGCGGCCTTTGACTCCCCCATCCCCACCTCCAGCCAGTCACTGAGCCAAGGAAATCCAAGAAGCCAGCCCCCCCCGTTTCCACTGGCCTCACCATTGAACAAGCCCTTATTATGTTCAAATATATTTTCTATATAATGTATAAATACATTTATTATATTTAAATATAGTATATGTTATATAATGTATAATAATTTATTAAATTGTATATATTCATATATTTCTATCTTTTATTTATATTATATAACACATTTACATATTTAAATATTAATTTATTACATAAATATATATAACTGTGTCCTATAACATATTTAATAAATTATATATTTAACACATAAATATGAAACATTTCATACATGAAAATAAATGATGTTACACTGTCATGGTTCCCAGTCTCTGTGCTGAGGCACCCAGGACACCACCGTGAAACCACAGAGGCTTCACAGTGTATATTAATTTTCAAGGGATAATACACGATCTATGACTTTTAAGATCTGGGGACTTAACAACCTACCCAGGTATTTAGTTTTGTCTCAGGACACTGAAAAATTTGTGGAGACACTAAGGGCATTATGATCTGAGAGAGTTTGTGAAACTCAGGTATCTAGATTTCTGAAAATACAATGGCCACCCAGGTTCCTACAACGCAACTCAGGAATAGAGCACTTAAATACCGTGGAAGCTCTCTGATATTCCATCCCTAATTACAACACCTGCACCTGCCCACCCTTCCAGAACTGACTACTGGTCTGAATTTTTGCATTTACAATTCCCTTGCTTTTCTTTATAGTTTTTATTGCAGTTGTCTGTGTTCTTAAAACAGATATGCAAATATGCATATTGTTTAGATTTGCATGTCAACTTTCATCACATTTTGCATTGAATGTTACCTGATCTCCTGGCTAATTTTCCTACCTCTTAGATGATCTTCTTGCCATTGCATGTACTTTTTTGGTATTTGATCAGGTCTCTTCACTGTTCAACAATCTTCAGGGACTCCCCGTCCACTACCGAATCAATTCCCTTGACATTCTCTGCTTCACCAAGTCCCTTAACTTCTCTGAGTCCCAGCTTCCTTACCTGTAAAATAGGAATGACAATATCCATCTTACAGCATTGTTTTTAAGGATCAAGCAAGACAATCCTGTAACATGCATACCATGAGGCCTGACACACAGTAGGAAGCACAGTATGTTGGAGCTCTTATTATTCTTATTATTTTTATTACTCTTCCCTGAGCTGTTATTTTTTTCATGATGATTATTACTCCTCCATGAACTTTTCCCTTAGACATAGCACAGTGCCTGAACATAGTGAATGTTCAGGAAATATTTGTTGAATGTGAAATAAACTGATCTCCATCAACTCATGTGCAAGTTGGTAATGCCCAGGGAAGGAACTCTCATTAATGGGTCTTTGAAGAACCCCCAAACGGAGGTCAATATTGCCTATTTTGGAAGGAGTGGGGAAGACATTGATACTTTCTCTTGCTAAGGAGAGTAAATAAGATGTAATGGGATCTTTAAAACATTTTATAGCAGTGTATGGGTATGGGCTTGGTCTGAGCTGCTCCCAGCTGGCTTTTGTCAAGCGTTGGCTGCCCTCAAAGCAGAACCACCTGCTCAGGAGGACCGCAGGATTCACTGGGGCCCAGCTGGAGGGAGGGAACCCATTCCTCTGATGTGCACAGTTGTCTCAAGCCCGGAACCCATTCCTTGCTCAGATGCCAAAAAACTATTTTGGATCCTGTAGAGCTGGCAGGGGTCCCTGGTATGCCATGTCTCTATGTGTGAACTGCTTGACACTTGCTTCTTCCGTTGGGGCTATTTCAAAGAAGACGGAAGAAATGAATAGCTATAAATGACTAAGGCCCTTGAGTTATGGTTTTACTTATGCATAATTTTGACAGGTTGTCTCCTTATTGAGAAATGGCATGTTTCTTATCTTTTGAGAAAGATTATTCTCACTAATCTGAGAAGGGATGCCATGCATGATGCTGGAAAAGGACAATATGTAATCTGTCTTAGCAAAAACACACTCCCAGAAGCCTGTGGTCCCAGCAGAACCACTTCATCTTTAATTTGCTGTGTTTTCTCAGTAGGTTCTCATTCCTGCCTCTCCATTACCACTGCCCGATCTTCAAACTTGCAAAGGAAAGTCACCATTTGTTCTCTAGGAGTATCATGTTTCAAAACTACGCATGTACTAAAAAGCAGAAAACCTTGCATACATGTGCAATTATGTCAACTTAAGTGCACATTTATGTGAATATATTCTATACGTAAAGTCAAAAAAAAAAGCATAGTGTTCTATGATAAGAAATGCATATTGATTACCCAAACAATGATTAAAGTTTATCTGTCTTCTGCCTTGGGTAGCACAGAGTGACTTATCAAATGTCAATGGTTACACTAACATTTACTTTAGCAGAGAGATAATTACAAGGGCTGAAAAGCCTATTGAAACCATCAGAATGTCCACACATCAGCTGGTTTCCATCCAAACCAGTTTATAATCTAAAGTAGGAATGTCTTTACTTTAGATGCAGCTGAGGTCATAACCTTTTGTTTCTTGTTCTTAACCAGGTTCCGTGGCTGTAGTGACTCCAGCCAAGTTTCACATTGCCTCTGGACTTTTGGATGTGGCTCTGCTGCTAATGTTGGCAGGGTGAGTGGGAGAGCTGACCACTGGCTCTAGTTGCAATTTCCACCTGTGAAAAATGTTTCTAGGGAGGTAGACATGAGAGGTCAAATGGATTGTGAATGACATTTGTATAGCCAAGTTCATAAGATCCTGAAGGAGCAATAGGAAGGCTCTCTTTACTTTTGTGTATTTGCTTTGAAAGTCAAGGTAACTCATAGGATAACCCGTTTTTGGAGATTTTAGTTACAAAGTTGTGATTTGCTATTAAAAATTTAGATACATTAGATGATTTGAAACTTTTTTGTTGACCTTTGTGAAAAGAAAAACAAATATCGCTCAGGTGTGCTTCACTGTGTACTAAAAGGTAAACAGCTGCGTGCAGACTCAATGATTTTTCCCCAGTGACGCTCATTCTAAATGAGGTGCTTTGTCTTAATTTTAGATAGAACTGAAACTCTTAATTAAATAACGAATTGCTTATAGCAACTGGTCAACTTCCTCTTTAAAGAAAATATTTTTGGAAAATGATCTTTTTGTGTCTAGAAATCCTTTGTAAAACAATTACTCTTATTCACCCACCACATAATCTCCAAATTTCTTAAAGTAATTTTCTTTAAAGCCTACTCAGAACACTTACATAGATTTGCTCTCCAATCATGTGAAGCTTCAGGTTTGAACTTTGGTACTTTCAACCAAGCCTCACTTACCAGAATGAGTGGGTGGCAGTTCCACCCTTCCTTTTTCTCCATTACTTCATTCATTTGTTTATCTGACATTTATTTAGGTTCTCCTAACTTGTAAGCACCATGCGAGACCTTGCAGATTTCAAAATGAAAAATACCCTCAACGAAGGGGGTGGCTATGTAAGCAAGTCATTGCAGTAGAGTCAGATAATTGCCACCAGAGAGGCACCCAGAAGAAGCACTGACCCCCTTGACTGACGGAGTCAGAAAAATCTCCATGAAAGATGGTATTTGAGCTCAAACCTGTACTAGTTTGCCAAGCCAAAGAGAAGGAGGAAAGGGCTTTGAGATTCAAGAAATATTGGCGTAAAAATGCAGGGATGATATGAGATGTACTTGGTGATGCAAGATGGGGAGTGGTAATTCATGGAACACATGCACACTCGCACACATATAATTAAATGCCTACTACATACCAAGCACTGGACAGACAAGTGTGTTTTTCATTCATTATCTTGTTTCATTTTCATGAAGATACCATGAGGTAGGAGATATATATATATATATATATTTTTTTTTTTTTTTTTTTTTTTTTTTTTTT
>NW_016821592.1:1237305-1273398 GCF_001698545.2 Rhinopithecus bieti | reverse complement strand
GTGGTCTCGATCTCCTGACCTTGTGATCCGCCCGCCTCGGCCTCCCAAAGTGCTGGGATTACAGGCGTGAGCCACCGCGCCCAGCCTATATATATATATTTATTTTGAGATGGAGACTCGCTCTGTTGCCCAGGCAGGAGTGCAGTGGTGCGATCTCTGCTCACTGCAAGCTCCGTCCCCCGGCTTCACGCCATTCTCCTGCCTCAGCCTCCCATGTAGCTGGGACTATAGGCGCCCACCACCACACCCGGCTAATTTTTTTTTTGTCTTTTTAGTAGAGACGGGGTTTCACGGTGTTAGCCAAGATGGTCTCGATCTCCTGACCTCGTGATCCACCCGTCTCGGCCTCCCAAAGTGCTGGGATTACAGGTAGGATATTTTTTTAAATCATCACTTTACAAATGAAAAAAAGGTATCATTGTCACTGCTTTACAGATGATGCTCCCTGTGATTCAGGGATTTACCCATGGCCCTAAAGCTCATCAGATGTCACTAGCATCAAATCCTTTGCTCTTGATGATTGTCTAAGCAGGTTCATGCAAGGTAGTTAGGGTCCTTCTATGCCATGTAGAGACTTTGATCTTCATCCTGTTGGCAATGGGACACCATCAACATGTTTCCAATAGGGCAATGAAGCACTCCGGCTAAGTTTTAAAATATAATGATATGGCAGGAATGTGAAGGAAGGGCTAGAACAAGAAGACACAAGAGACAGGAAAAATAATTAAGAGGGCATGAAAATAGTCTAGGCAAGAAATAGCAAGGACCTGAAACAAGGAAGGGGTGATAGAGCAGCAAAGATGGATTTGAGAGACAATTCAGAAATAAAATGGAAAGGACAGAGGAGCCCCGGGGCAGGAATTACCCGAGCTCTTTGTTACAAGCCACAGAACCTATGTATTCAAGTCAGTTTTAGAAGAAAATGAACTTGCTAAGTGATCTGAGGGAATGTATAGAGTCTTTGGGAGAGCCAGAGAATCAGTTTTGGAAGTGTCAGGGTTAAAAGAAGGGCCGGAATTACATGGAACTGCTTTTGATGGAGACCCTGCTGCTGCCTTCACTGGGCTTTGGAACTGGTGCCCAGGTATGCATTTCCTTCTGCAGTTATAACAAATTTACACACACTTAGGAGATTAAAACAATACCATATATTCTCTTACAGTTCTGGAGGGCAGAAGTTCAAAGTGGGCCTTGCTGGGCTAAAATCAAGGTGTGGCAGGGTTGCTTTCCTTTCCAGAGGTTCTAGGGGAGTGTGATTTTCCTTGCCTTTTCCAGCTTCTGGAGGCCACCTGCATCCTTGGCTCATGGCCCCTCCTCCATCTTCACAGCCAGCAGTGTGGCTTCAAATCTTTCTCTCTTACTTCTGTTTTCATTACCGTGTCTCTTCCTCTCCCTCTGCTTCCATCATCACATCACCTTCTCTGATTCTGAACCTCCTACCTCATCCCTTATAAGAACCCTTGTGATTACACTGAGCTCACCCAGATAATCCAAGACCATCTCTCCATCTCAAGATCCTTAACTTGGTCCCATCTGCAAAATCCCCTCTGCCATGTGAGTTAATGCATTCATATTCAGGTTCCAACAATTGAGACATTGACGTCTTTGGGAGCTCATTATTCTTCCACACAGTACTGTAGCTTATCTCTCAAACTCTGGTCTCAGGGACTTCCTTGAAGGACCTCACCCCTCTTTGTCTCTGAAATGTTGGCTGTCACTGCTGCATCCACCCTCACCAGAATGTCTGCAGCCCAGGTCTGCTGCTTCATGTCCATAGATTCCAGATCAGAGTCTTACATAGTTGTATGTGATCAGGGTGTCTGGATCGTACACCCAAACCTCAGCTGCAAGAGTGGCCCAGAACAAGTTTTGACTTCTTCCTTAGGAGCAAGCAGGCTCATGATGCTGGAAGGTGGCTGGGGCGGGGTGGGGGATGGGTGTTCAAAAGTTGATAGGGGCCAGGCACAGTGGCTCATGCCTGTAACCCCAACACTTTAGGAGGCTGAGGCAGGAGGGTTACTTGAGCCCAGCAGTTCAAGACTAGCCTGCACAACAGAGTGAGACCACATCTCTACAAAAAAATAAAAATAAAAAAAAATAGCCGAGCATGGTGGCACACCTGTAGTCCCAGCTTACTCCTGAGGCTGAGGCAGGAGGATCACCTGAGCCTAGGAGGTTGAGACTCCAGTAAGCTACGATCTCAACACTGCACTCCAGCCTGGGTGACAGAGTGAGATTCCATCTCAAGAAACAAAACAAAAGTCAATAGGTGGCCAAAAGCATGACAAATAGCTGTAAAACCTAGCCAAACCTCGGGTCATACCATGAGTTCTGTTGCCAGTTCCACACTTAGAAGGAATATAAGCAAACTGGAGCCAGGACAGAGATGGCAGGGATGATGCAGGAGCCTGACATTGTGAGTCCAGGGTGTTCATAGACTGGAGGACATAAGGACAGTTTTAAAAGACACATGATTGAGGTTTCCTAATGAGCGAGAGCTTGCATGTGGAAGAGAACTTGGACCTGTCTTGTGTGTCTCCAGCGTTCAACATTAGGACTCTGTAGAGGGTGACATGGTAACAGGGTGCTTCATTTCTCAGTTGCATGATCTAAAGGCCGATGGGTTGCTCCAACAGGCAAGAAGCTTGCTGCCATTTAAAGTATTGAGGCAGAAGCAGGATGACATGTTGGGGCACAAAGAGGGGAGTCAAATAGCAGAGGAGATTGCAATAGATGGCTTCTAAGTTTATTATTCTGTTCTTATCCAGTAACCAGGTTATTGGTGGGGAAGGTACTAAGGGCCAAATCACAACTTCACGTGAAAGTAAGTTTTTTTTAATTTTATTTTTGAGATGGAGTCTCACTGTGTCACCCAGGCTGGAGTGCAGTGGCGCAATCTTGGTTCACTGCAACCTCCAACTTCCGGGATCAAGAGATTCTGCTGCCTCAGTCTCCCAAGTAGCTAGAATTACAGGCATCTGCCACCACATCCAGCTAATTTTTTGTATTTTTAATAGAGACAGAGTTTACTATGTTGGCCAGTCTGGTCTTGAACTCCTGACCACAGGTGATGCACCCACCGTGGCCTCCCAAAGTGCTGGGATTATAGGCGTGAGCCACTGTGCCCAGCCCAAAAGTAACATTTTTAAGGAGAAAACACTTGATGCATTCTTTTAAATCTTGCCTTTTATTTTCTGATTCCTATTCTTTCCTCTTTTTTTAAACAGTAAGTAACATTTTTAAACACTGTAGTTTGTTCCCACTCTGACTCTGGAGTCTGGTTTTTCTCTCGGGCCTGCTGCTGTGTTGGAAGACTTGACATGCCTTTTGTGTTCTGTAATGTCTTCATCTGAACAACAGGCCTGTAAAGACTGATCCCCAGTGATTATGCCAAATGTTTTTGGAGAGAAGTGGATGAATTTATACAGGAACTAAGTATTCAAATCTGCTTTCCTTTTCTATATATGCAGTTCTCTGTCTGCATTCCAACTGTTGGCACAGAAGCCCTGGTCCACTGCCCTGGTTTATCACCTTCACACAGAGATGGGGGTTGCAGGCGTAGGGGCTGCACATCAGGGCCACACATCGGGGCCATGTTGACCTGCTTCTTTCCAAATGGCTCCAAGGGTTGTGCGTTTACATACACCCACAGAATGCGTTTGGGAAGGTTACTTTTCAACACTGTGAATCTAATGCACAGAATGACACACGTTTTTAAGTTAAAAGTCAAGATGTTTTTGCTTGGATTTAACCTAACCTTCTTTTGTTTTAATCCAAACTCCATGTTGCTTGATATGATACAGACTTCCTGAGGGACCCAGGCATCATTAGTAACAGACACTTTGGCCTTTTTATCCTTTTTTTTTTTTTTCCTGTAAAAAGGGAAAAGCAATTTCTGTTCATCTGTGAAGCACCATAATGAATAGATTTGCAGATTAGATGATACAATTTTTGAAACTACCATGGATCTCATGTTCAAAGGACAGTGTGTGGGTGTGTGTGTGTGTGGGATGATGGTGAGGATAGGGAGTGGGGGTATGGAAAGCTTCAAGAATTTTTAAAATATTCTTAGTGTTTTGTTAACCTTCTCTTACCAACCTTCACATCAAATTTTTGAAAATCACGTGGTATACTTATAGGCGTTTGTTTTGTTTTTCTTTATTCTTAGAAAGCATTCTTTCTGGATTGTTTTGTTTTAGTCCTGAGTAGGTAACTATGCTGCATGAGGATAAAGTGGTTTTTCATGAGCAGGTGTTGCAATCAAATACAATTCTCAACAAAAGATGCTCTGACAGATATTCACAACATGAGTAATCCAGCCTGCGTGATGATTAGCTAGAAATGCTAAGCGGCAGTTTCCATAAATGACTATAATTAGTCATCTTTTAACACAGCTAAGCCAACTCACTGTGCCTCTTCTTAGAAGTTCTCTAGAATCTATAAATATAATGTTCAGCATTTCCCCAACATCATGTTCAGTCTGAGTCTCCCTGCAATGTGTCCTCTTCTTTGCTTTTCCTTCCTCACTCCCCACTCCTTTTCTCCTTCCTCCACTCATCCCTCCTCTGCAGACTGTCCCGCCCAGACACTGCTTTTCACCCTCAATTCTTCTCTCTTTCCCATTAAAAGAAAATAAGTTTGCATCTGATTCTCTCCGAGCCCCATGGCTAGCGTTCCACAAACCCATGTCCTTTTTCTTAAAGACTCCAAATAGGACATCCCAGCTGTCCCTGCTCCCCAGTCCTGCCGGGATCCGCTGGGAATCCAGGTGGTCAATGGCTAGCTGGGATGGGAGAAGGGTGCTGGGAACTACACCGGATTTTCCTTTCCTATGATGCCTATACTCTAGTGGGGGAAGGGGAAGGCTGGGCAAGGAGTGGAGAATGGATAGAGGGACCAGCTGGTCAGGAGGCCTAGATCCCAGCAGAGCATTAACCCCATATCTCTGATCCCTCATCCAGGACAGTAAGGATGGCTGGGCAAGTGGCCTGAGCTCTTATAATGCACCTGCTACATATAATGCATCCAGACCTGCAGCAAGACAGCCATGACAGCCATTCCCATCCCCAATTACATGCATGTTCAAAATACTTAAAGGCTGAATGTTAAAAGAGAGAGGATAAAACTACTGAGCATTTGAAGTAGAGCCTGGAGCAGTAACGGGACAGCACTGTGACTCCCTGGGACAGCACTGTGACTCCCTCGCAGTGCAAGAGTGTCTTCTCCTCCTCCCTACCTAGCCTGGCATGCTTTCATTCTTTTCACTTGCTCTCCTCCCAACCCTACACACACACACACACACACACACACACACACACACACACATTCAGACACCTTCCATCCCTGCAGGCTACATGTCAGAGGCAGTCACCGGGCTTGGAAAACAACAAGTTTCTGAAACTTAAGGAGGTAGAATGGGAACTTTTTCCACCATGCCCTCTGTTTACTGACCCCAGCTCTCCAGCCACTGTACTCCCTTCCCCAACCCCACCACCTCCATCGGACTCCCTGAGTCTGAAGGCACAGGATGGTTAAAAGGAGCCTTCATTCCTGCGACTCTACTCTCTTCTCCTCAAAGAAGTGACAGGCAAGGTAGGGCATTCTCACTGTCTCAACAATATAACTTGCACATGCCCTGGCCCTGTGCCCTTCAGTAGTGATGTCTTCCCTCCCTGAAGTCCCCTGGGAGTCTCCTTTGTCACTAACTGGCTTCCTTTCCTGGCATGGAGCACCTGACCTTGTTCTACTTGTCTCTTTTACTGGCAAACTATATCTGCCAGGTTGGCTGGCTTTTGCCTTAGGGGTCAGGAGAGGGAGCAATCAGACCAGAAGAAGGACAGGAGCATCAGCCACCTAAAGAAGGAATGGTAGCAACAATGAGACTGTTTAATCTTTCTAATTGCCAATACCTTCAATACAGTATCTGATATTCATTCAGTAGTTATCAAGAGTCACTTCTGTGCAGCCACTGTTTTGGATTCTGGGAATACAGAGGGAAAAGGACAAAGTGCCTGACCTCATCTAGCTTTCATTCTAATGGAGTAGCAAGGCAATAGACACATAAACACATAAATGTATACTAGAAAGCCAGCTAGTCAACAGCATGCTTATCGTTGTTTTTTGGTTACCCAGAATCTGAACCTCCATCTTATGTCTGAGATTCCCTACCTCATAGAAGCTGGTGGATAAGCAGAGCCCATGGTCCATTATATAGCAATCAAAAATGCCTGATAGTGGTTTTATTAGCCTCCCTTGTAGAAGGAGCCAAGGCCTGTGGCCAAGGCTCCACCAGCCAGACACACTGGCCCACAATCTGAGTTAGGAACCAATGACTCAAGGACAAACAGACTGCAGAAAGCCCTCATAGGTGATGGCAGCAGCTGCAGAAGGATGGGGATTCCTGGGGTGCTAGTGACAGCAGGTTGCAGCAGTGTTAGTGTCTGGGACAGTAGCATTGGTGATATAACCAGTGGCAGCTAGGGCAGCAGAGATCCCACCAATTGGTGCAATGCATGCACTTTTCTTGGCTATAAACCACTAAACCTTCCCAAACATTCCTGGAGCTGTCAAAGTCTACAAATAAATCCTTCTTCTACTTAAACCCACCAGAGTTTCCTGTGCTCTCATCTAAGAACTGAACACAAATAGCAATAAGTGCTCAATCAAAAGCAAAGCCAAACAGAGGGATGGAGAGTGATGAGAGGCTACCTTAGGTAGGTGGCCAAACCCAGCCTCTCCGTGGATATGGCTTTTAAGTCTCTCCAGAAAGCTGGAGAGCAAGGTGACCTGAAGACTGAGGGAAAGAACTCCAGAGAGAGGACACAGTGCAAAGGCTGGGTGGTGACAAGCTGAGGGGCTGACGAATACCAAGAAGGCCAGTGTGGCCCGAGCTGAGACAGAAGCTAAGTCAGAAGGACAAGCCAGGACCACAGCCAGTGAGGCTGGTTAGATCGTCGTGTGGAGTCTGAGTGTCATGCTGCATGTGAGGGTAGCCCCAGCTGATTTTAAGCAAGGCGACTGGTAGTTGAAAAGATCACCCCCGCTGCTGTCAGGAGAATCGTCTGTAGCAGGATAGGAGTGGAAGCAGAAAGATCAGAGACTCTTGCAGAGGTCCAGGAGCCAGTAGTATGGCTCTGATCTCCCCAGGCCGAGGGCGTTTGAGTAGGTGGTGGGAAGAAGAAAGATGAGGGAAGGTGGAGCTGAGAAGCCTTGCTGTGGTTTAGATGTGGGGTGTGAAGGAAAGAGACGGTTCGGGACTGAGCCGTTTTCTGAGACGGGGAAGATGAAGAGAAAGGCAAGCTGGCGGGAGGAGAAGTCAGGATCAAGAGTTTAGCTTTAGATCTAGTGAGTCGGAAACACTGAGGTGGAGTGGAGACAGAGTCTGCAGGGGGACGTAAGGACCTGGATGAGTTGGGGGCGAGGTGGGCGCTGGAACTAAATGTGTGGGATTCCCCAGGACAGGGAGGAAACGTATAGCCATGAAAGTCAATATGGTCACTCAGACGAGAGTGTCGTTTGAGAAGGGGGCTCAGGACAGAGTGCTGGGGAACCAGGAATGAAGAGATCACAACGAGGAAGAGAATCCAGCTAGGGAACTGCAGGGCGGGAGGAAGAACACAGACTGCAGCGTCCTGGAAGCCAAGAAAAGAAAACAGGGGCCTTGGCAATGACCCTGTGGACTTCCAGAGGATGCTTGTATCAAGCAGGTAAAGGGACTGGGCTCCCAGAGGCTGGGCCACCCCATTTCAGTGCATGGCCCGGTGCCTCTTTAGAAGAGGAAGCCCCCGGATTCCAGAACATGCTGGCTCCACCCAAGGCAGACAGCAGTGAGGCCACACACTATTCCCGGCCCCCTTCTCTCTGAAAAGAGCCCTTTGTAACTTCTTTGAGAAGGAAACACCTCCGTCAGGGGAGGAACATTATTTGCTTCCTGTTAGAACAGACTTTTACTTAGGATCAAGCTCCGTGCCAGCCCCATCCCCACAGGGAGCAATAAGGGAAAGAGGAGGGAGGGGGCTGCAGATACTCACTTGTGGGGGCTGGTTTCGCAGGAACGGCTCTGCAGAGCTTGAAGAGGGGTGGGCCACAGGCCTACAGCTACAGTCTCTCTCAGCTAGAAACCCCCCTCCCTCCTCTGCCAGTCTGTCCTCCCCAGGTTCTGTTTGAAAGGCCTGGGAGGTAAGGAGAAGGCTGGTCAGCCTGGACACTTAGTGGTTGGTTTAACACTTTCATGCCTGCCAGCCCTTTCCCAAGAAGACTACAGCCAGTCATTCATTCATTGAAAAACCCTTTGCCAAGCACTTACTCTGTGCTAGGTCTGTGCCCAGCATGGGGACACAGTATTAGAAAAAAAAAAAAAAAAAAAAAAACAGACTTATCCCCCGTCCCCACTGAGCTTGCAGTCTAGTGGCATAAATTAAACAAATCACGCAAACACCTCTACAGCCACAAATGTGATAAGGCTCTAAGTGAATATCGCACATGATGGTGGCCCTGCTGAAGGCCAGGCAGAGGTTCCTTCCTGAGGAAGGACTTCTCTGAATCTCCAGAGGCCAACAGAATCTGTAACAGGAGGAGAGAGGGTCAGGGTTCTAGAATCTGCCCACTATGCTTTTAAAAGCTGACCCATCTCTGTTATGCCATGGCTGCGACGTTTTAGGTCCCCAAAGCCCAGAGCACATCGTGGAGCATGGAAGTGTGTTACCGAGAAGCCGAAGCTGGCCCAGGGCTGCTGGTGTGGAGGGTGTGTTCCGCTCTTGGGGCAGCAGCAACAGGTGCTGTGAGAGGCTGAGAGCTTTGGAAGCAGAAATGGCAATACTTGACATCGTCAGCAAATATTTGGGAGGCTTTTGTTAAAAGAAGAGCGGAATAAATATCTATGTCTCTCATAAAACCCAAAGGAAAGCTCCTAGATAGGCTTCTTTAGGGCTATGACCATCTCTGCAGCTTCACTATACTGAGTTAAGTCTGTAGAGCATCTGTAACCCTAGACATGTGCATCCACAACCTCCATGCACACACACAAGGACACTCCCACAGAGGACAGGCAGTGCGGACAGTTAGGGGAGGACGGTGGAGGCCGCTTCGATTCACTTCAGTGCTTTGGATTCAGGTGTTTTTCTATTTCATTTTCTGGGTAGCTGATTATTAAGCTAAACACTCCTTTTACGGTTGAAAATACATTAGTCCGTTTTCTTGCATGAATCTAATTCACCAAAGCCTATTAAAGTGCTTTTGGACCAATGAGGAAATTTAATGCTCAAGTATTTTATTCTGAATTCCAGTTTTCCTCGTGTTATGATTTTACCAATAAGAGGTTGGGTTGATTGTATGGTAAAGATTAAAAAAGGCATATTTGGAAAGAACATGACAATTCTCAAGGTATTTATACTACTTTACTGTATTTGATCCTTGCAACTGTCATGTCAGTTACGCAAGAAATATTTCAGTTTTACAAATGAGAAAACTTCTGTCCTGAGACATTAAGTGATGTACTCAAAGGTCACATAATAATTTGTTTTGTTTTTATCTTCCCCACCATACTCCTCTATACCACCTTCAGGACTCTGGAAGTCAGATATATGTGAGTTTTTTGTCAATTAAATTCATAGTTATCTTAATATTCATCTCTTGCTAAAATTAAGGTGCAGAAATAAAATCTGTCTAATAGACAAATCCATCGTTTGTCTGGATAATCAAATTTTACTATATTTTGTTTTAATCCTGAGAATGAAATTTTACAAATAGCTCAGGAGATTTTCCCTAGAGTTCCAAATAAAATGTGTGTGGATCATTTACACATTCTGCTTAATCACATAACAGTTCCAAATTTTTAATTTCAACCCTTCATTACAATGAAAATTTTTGCTTTTTTTTTTTCACCTGCTCTTTGTTTTTCAATGGCTAAGGAAAGGAGAGGGGTATGGGAAAATCTGTCTCTTTTGGCAATCACCAGCGCCATCTACTGTCAAGAAATAAAATCGTGACGCATTGTTACGTCAATGAACATTAGGGCTTAAAGAGGGAAAGACAATTTTATACCCCAGTACTTACTGATAAATATAGGTTCATGTACACATATTTTTATCTTATATTATTGTATTCTATAAGCAGCTTATAGGGAGAATAAAATGAACTTAATATATAATCATTTATGTAATTCTTAAGAGCACTAACTTTGGAAGAGGATAAAAATGGAGTGAATTTCAGCTAAACCACTTAATAGCCATGTGATTTCTCTTACCCTCAGCCTTTTCATCTGCAAAATATGAACAATTATACTGAGAAGGTTGTTTTGTTGATTAAATAATATATGTAAAGTTTACCCCAAAGCTAGCAGATCAAGGCCTCTTATTGTTATATGACATTTATGGAGCACACGCTAGATATCAGCCTCTGCTGGGGGCTTGCTTCATAGCAATGCTGTAAGCTGGAGAGGCTCTGAGCTAGCAAGTACTGTGTCCAAGATTATGCAACTAAATGAGAAGCATTTTTAAGTCCAATTTTCCATCTGATTTCAAAGTTGTTATCGTTTCTGCTGTCTCACAGAGCATGGCTATGAATCCCCTTCTGATACATATCTGTGAATGTTCACTTTAGGCCCGCTGGTGAATATCTGCTTTTCATATATTTATATGGGCTCCAGCCTTTGTGGTCTGATGTGTGTAGCTCATTGTAGGGATGTGCCAAGTTTGCCTAACCATGCTATATTTAAGAAAGTAACCTCAGGAAGACTCAAAGGATTTTACATGCAACCCTGATCATAACCCAAGATGAAAAGGATGATAAACCTTTTCATCTTGGGTTATGATTTACAGCCCTCACAGCATTTTATACAGAATTCTCTGTTACTGTTACCTACCATGTCATCATAGTTTTGTTTCTTCTTTTCTTTCTTTCTTTCTTTCTTTCTTTCTTTCTTTCTTTCTTTCTTTCTTTCTTTCTTTCTTTCTTTTTTTTTTTTTTTAAACAAAGCTGTCTCTCTTTCTGGAATAGAATTCCTTGAGGGCACAAGTCATGCTTGATAAACGAATGAATGGATGAATGAAAAGTGATTATGTGTTATTTTCCCAGTATGAAGAGATGAGGCCTTCACAAGGCCTTTGAAGACAAGGACCGTAAATTCTCCCTACACCAGCATGTAGTGATTATCCATTTGAGATTTACTGACTACAGTTGAATCAAGTTGACTAAAAGTTGCCCTCAAGATACTTCTTTAAAGACAACCCACTTTAGAGTGCCAGTCTTTCCCCTAAACTAAATCCAAAGAGCATTTTTAAAATTCAAGTTTCTTCTCTAGAGAATTTAAGATTTTCTTGAGATTCAACAATAGTAACACTTATAAACAGATAAAATGTATATATGTCACAAAATTGTATTGCTAAAGTGGCTTTTATTTTTATTTGAGATAGAGTCTCGCTCTTTCTCCCAGGCTGGTGTGCAGTGACACGATCTCATCTCACTGCAACTTCCATCTCCTGGGTTCAAGCAACTCTCCTGCTTCAGCCTCCTGAGTAGCTGAGATTACAGGCACCACCACGCCATGCTAATTTTTGTTATTTTTAGTAGAGATGGGGTTTTGCCACATTGGCCAGGCTGGTCTTGAACTCCTGACTTCAAGCAATCCACTCACCTCAGTTTCCCAAAGTGCTGGAATTACAGGTGTGAGCCACTGTGTGTGGCCTTAAAGTTGCTTTTTAAACCAAGGGTGCTGGTTGGGTATGGTGGCTCACACATGTAATCCCATCTCTTTGGGAGGCCAGAGGCTGAGCAGGAGGACCACTTGAGCTCAAGAGTCTGAGGCTGCAGTGATGAGCTACCAGCTTGAGCTATGATCAAGTCACTGTACTTCAGCCTGGGTAACAGAGTGAGACCCCCCATCTCTAAAAACACAAAACACAATGAAACAAAAATACCTGAGAGTGCTATGTCCCTCTTATGTCCCTCATCTGAAAAAAAAACAAACAAAAAAACAAACCTCACAGAAGTGTTTTGAGTATTAAATAAACTAACATATATAGAACACCTAGCATAGTGCTTACTTACCTCATTCTTTCACTCAAAAATATATTTCCAGAGCTCCTGCTATGTGCCACATGGACAATGTTCTAGCCACTAATGGAGTGACAGCAAACGAAAGACAAAATCCTACCCTCATGAAACTTACATGGGGGTTGCAGGAGGCGTGGAATGGCAGGCCAGAAATTCAATGAGTAAGCAAATGAACAGTGCTACAGGGAAAAGTTAAAAAAAAAGGCAGGAGAGCAGGAGTGCCAGGAGGTGTTGGTTTGGATAGAGCAGTCATTAAGGGCCTCACTGAGCAGTAATTCTTGAGCACAAAGCAGATGAACTGAGAATGTACTGTAGGGATGCCCGGACAAAAGCATCTCAGACAGAAAGGACAGGAAACAGATCCCCTGGGATGGAAGTATGCTTGACTCAATAAAAGCCAAGAGGGGTCCCTTTTCACCTCTACTCCCACATCTGAGCCCTTTGGTTTTCTTAATGGTGGCTCCCGGGATGATATTGATTTTAGGTGCATAAGTATTGGCCATGCCTGCACATAGATGGAGAGACCTCATCGATAAAAACCTGCTCCTTGCAGTTTTTTTTTTCTTTATTCTTCAAATGCATAAAGAAAAGTAGCTAAGATGAAGTTCTCTGTGGAAGACTATTTCTGTTCATGACTATTTGATTTACAATGTTGTAAAAGGTGACTGGGTTTCCAGGCTAGACCACAGGACCCTGCTAATGTCTCACGTAGATGGCACGTGGGGCACTTGTAATAGAATACAGTGGAAGACAACCCTGTTACCACTGTGTAGCATGATGTTCTAAATTCTATTCCAGCTCTGACATTCCATATTTCTATGATATATAAAAGGAGCAAAGGGAAAATTCATTACCTGCAGTAGAAGTTGAATGGGCCTTTGTGGGTTGACCTGGAGACCCAACACACACTTATAACATTCTGTTTGAAGAAAAATGAGTTCTGGGTTTCAAGTGCTACACTTACAGACGTTCAGAACATAGACCATTTATGAATTGGAGACTTCCTGTGGTAGGTGAGAGTGTCCCTGGTGGCAACGGGCAGGAAGAGATTAAAGAGCAAAGCCCAGAACTACTGTAGCTGGAGCCTTAATGAGGGAAACACTGATCATGACGGACAACCCAGACACAGTCCTCGGAGAGTCCTCGGAGAACCAGCCACCACATTGCACAGCTAGTGCCGGTACAGCATTCAGGCACACTGCGAGTCATGGAGTGCCCTGCACAACCTTCTGTAGAAATCAACTGATAGAGCCCTCTAAAGAAAGGACCCGAAAAAATGTCAATGTACTTTTCTTTTTACGTTCTTGGGGGTACGTTTTCTTCCCCCTCATCATCTGTCTCTTGTATTGTTACAGTAGAAATGCAAAGTGGAAAAAAATTGTATTTTGGCTAACAGTTATTCAGGATAGGATAGGATGTTGTAGCAAAACACTAAACTTGAAAACTAGGCATTATTCACAGAGAAAAAGTTCTTCCAAATGCTTTGATCTCCTGCTTTAATATATGAGAATCCAGACAGGACCACAAAAGTCTATATAGGAAATAAAAAGAGGTGAGAAGAAAGTCTATTTAGTTCCAGGAAGGTGTAGGAAAGAGAAAGAAGCCGACAGGGCAGGTGAGACCACAAGCTTCTCCTTCATACCCCCCACTCCTGCAACCTTGGGGTGTGGTGGGAGCGGGAGGAGGTTGAGTGTTTCAGAAACATTCAGCCAGGTAAAAGAACATTTAGTAAAGATGTGCTTGTCCCAGGATGAGGGAGCATAAATCCATACAGGTCAGCGCTATCAACGGATGTCCTGCAGAACGCTTTTAGCCTGCACTGTCTGATAAGTTGGAAATTGAGAGTAACTGTTCAGACACTTTTATGGCAATTTGACGTTGTTGCAACATCTAAGCATGTGGTCTATGGAGCCATCCCATGAAACCGGGAGGAGGCGTGTTCACCTGCTGTCACACTCGCACGCTGAGTCCCAGCAGGCGTGAGCTGTGTGCTAGACGTGGGAGGGAGAACGAGCGGTCAACGAGAAGCCAACAATGCATAAAGTTTTCAGAAAATCAGCATTTGGGTATTTTAACTTGCTATTTTCATTATCATTTTACTTTTTAATCAAGCCTATTATTTAATTTATAGCTAATGTTGTTAACTAAATTAAAGAAGTTAAATTTGTACTATTTTTTACCCTAATTGATAAGTAGTGAAATAAGCTTTTCCAGGCTGTATTTTTTTAAGAAATCGATCACAATTTCTGATTCAAGAAATACATGATTATTGTAGAAAATTTGGAAAATATAAAAAATGCCAGTTTCCTAGAATCTAACAATACACTTGCCAAATGCTGTTTTCTATACATAGATATATATGTCCTGTAAAGGACATTCAGTAAAGTGTGCTGAATGCGGTAGTAGTGATAAACCAGATGATAACAATGGAAGTGATTCCAAAGAAACAAAAATCAAAGGTCCTCATATAGTTTTAGTCTGAAGTGTAATCTCTATAAATTTTGTAACCAGATTGAAGATGAAGTGTTAAAACTAGAGTGTTAGTTGCAGAGAAGTACTGGCTAAAAATGCAATAAAACCATCTGAACTTAAGTGGCATTTACAGGTGAGAAATGTTTTAGAAGTTTAAAGTCAAAGCAATTATTTGAAAAAAAGAATATTGAGTCAGCGAACTAACAGAAGCAAATGCTGAGAATTTCTCATTTAAACATCAGTGCTTTGCTGCCACATATAAATGAATACATCAGGTTAGTCACACTACAACTGTATACATAATTGCTAAGAAGGCAGTGAAAAATTGCATCAAAAATGTTTGCTTGGAAATTTCAGATGAATCTGTAGCCAAGAAGGTAACTCTAGTACCGCTTACCCCTTTGTTTTTTTTTTTGTTTGTTTTTTTTTTTTTGAGATGGAGTCTCGCTCTGTCGCCCAGGCTGGAGAGCGGTGGTGCGATCTCACTGCAAGCTCCGCCTCCTGGGTTCAGATCCATTCTCCTGCCTCAGCCTCCCTAGTAGCTGGGACTACAGGCGCCCGCCATCTCGCCCGGCTAGTTTTTTTGTATTTTTTAGTAGAGACGGGGTTTCACCGTGTTAGCCAGGATGGTCTCGATCTCCTGACCTCATGATCCGCCCGTCTCGGCCTCCCAAAGTGCTGGGATTACAGGCTTGAGCCACTGCCCCAGCCTTTTTTTTTTTTTTTTAGACAAAGTCCCCCTCTTGTCACCCAGGCTGGAGTGCAGTGGCATGATCTCAGCTCACTGCAACCTCTGCCTCCTGGGTTCAAGCGATTCTCCTGTCTCAGCCTCCTGAGTAGTCTGGATTACAGGTGTGCACCACCACGCCCGGCTAATTTTTGTGTTTTTAGTAGATGGAGGTTTCACCATTTGAGTCAGGCTGGTCTCAAACTCCTGAGCTAGTGATCCACCCGCCTTGGCCTCCCAAAATGCTGGGATTACAGGTGTGAGCCACTGCACCCAGCCTCTAGTACCACTTTCTAATGACTCCATAACCTGACATGTTCAGGAAGTGGCTAATGATCTAAGAGACCAACTCAAGAACAAACGAAGCCAGTCAAGTAGTTTTCTTTTTGAGAGGAAAGAGGGTGCAATTACTGATTAAACTAGGACAGCAGGCATAAATCCGCACGGTTCAGGCAAACCGTGATGAATGATCAATCTATTCAAGAACCTCAAACTCAGTACATGGCACAGAAGTAAACTCATCAACTTTGTTTCAAACCTCATCTTTCTCCTATATTCTCCATAGTATTTACTAATGTCACCATCCACCTAGGTATGCAAGCCAGAAACCTGAAAGCAGTCTCTGACATGTTCTTTCTACCCCTTCATCCCCATATCCTCATCCTACTCCTTCAACTTAGCCTCATTAATATTTCTTGGATGTATTTATTTCTCTATATTCCTACCCTTACTGCTCTGGTACAGGCTCTCACCTTTCTAACTGGTCTATAATGCTAACAAAGTGTTGTCTGTTTCAACTTGATGAACACACACATATTGCTAACTTGGTATAAAGGAAAAATTGTGTTTAACAACTTAATCACTGTGAAACACAGCTAGCTCTGAGCCATATACAACTGGGAAGGACTATATTATAAGTAACTATGATGAAGAGATTAAGTTTCATGTATGAATATGGTCTGGTGGTATAGTTCCAATGACAGGAAAACATTGTGGAATGGTTACCCAGCTTAAGGAGTTTGTGCCAGTGACTGTTACTTAATTTCTAGTTTTCTTCATTGAGAAAAGCCTGTTAAAAACCTTCTACAAGTCAGCTGAACTACACAGTGTGCTTAGTGACATAGTAAAAACTGAATGACCTCACAGCCAATATGTTCAATTCAAACCATTTTCTTTATTATGTGTTAATATGGATACTGATCCAAATAATAACAATCGTTTCTTGATGAGGTGGGATGGTCATTGAAGGGAAACGTTCTATCAAGTCAAGAATGTTTGAACTATGAAATGAAGTCATAGTTATGTTTCTGCAAGATAAGAAATGAATTTAGTCCTAACTTTTGCAGATATGAAACGGACAGTCAGACTTGCTTACTTGTTTGATGTCTTCAATATTTTTAATGATCATGGCACTTCCATGCAAGGAAGGGAAGCAGTACGCTCTTCAAAGGTAGACAAGATCAAAGGGCAAACACGAAAGTTAGGAGCTTGGAATCAGAGTTTCTGCATATTGGAATGACAATAGTTACCATACAGTTACCGTAATAATCTCATTATAGCACACCTAAGGAAAGTAATTGTCATACATCTTATGCATTTTATAGAATGTTTTCATATATCCATTCAAAAGAGTCATACACAGGAAATTCATGTATGTAAAATCTATTTCTTCTATTAAATGATAGTTGAAATATTCCACTGTAACAAGAAAATACTAGAACTTTTTTTTTCTTTTCTTTTCTTTTCTTTTTTTTTTTTTTTTTTTTTTTTTTTTGAGATGGGGTCTCTCTGTCACCCAGGCTAGAGTGCAATGGTGCCATCTCGGCTCACTGCAACCTCCCCCTCCCAGTCAAGCAATTCTCCTGCCTCAGGCTCCCAAGTAGCTGGGATTACAGGCACCCACCACCACGCCCAGCTAATTTTTGTATTTTTAGTAGAGATGGGGTTTCACTACGTTGGTCAGACTGGTCTCAAACTCCTGACCTCAGGTGATCCACCCGCCTTGGCCTCCCAAAGTGCTGGGATTACAGGCATAAGCCACCACATCTGGCCCATTTTTAAATTAATTTTGATTAATGTTTAATATTCAAAATGTCAGTAGAAGGTACACATAATTCATAAATAAATACGCATATACTGGCAATGTGGGCCCCAGTAGTTTGCTGATTGGGGTGTACTATCATCAAAATTTGGAGTCTGTTAATTTAGAAGACAGAAATATCAGAATATTTTAGCTGATGTGATTAAAAATTTGATTTCATTATTTAATTTCCCCTGAATTGAGTCCTTCTGATTATGTTCTTCCATATGGCTATACGAAAAGAGAATGTTGAAGATACAGACTTTGAATCACAGTTCCAGACTGATGATCATGCTTTCTCATGATAAATTAAGAGGTTTCTGATTACAACTTACTTTGCCATGTACTTAAGTACAGAAAATTGTAAAGAGTCCAGTCCATTTTTTCTCACTAAGAAGAGTAGTTGACGGAGGTGTTGACCTCCAACTCCTGCACTTGGTCTCTAGCCTGAGTTGGTCTCTCAGACTCTGATGAGTCTGAAGCCTTACCTATGGGGAATCTTGGTCAGGAACGCTCCAGAAAAGCACCTGCCACTAAGGGTCTTCTTCTGAACCAGCAGTTCTCAGATTGTATTTTTATTCCACCCCATCCCCGCTGCATAGTTCTGCTTTAGTCCAGTTTACATTTTCAGCTTTGGCATAAGATTTCCTTCTAAGAACGGTTGGAAGCTAGTGCCTTGCTTTGCTGCCACCATTTGCATCTGCTGTCAATGCTGAGCTATCTGGTTTCATCTAATATTACCTGCAAACCTACAAAGACACGTCTTTTCTCAGATGGGTGTGTGTCTTTACTAGCCTTTGTCTACCTCCACATCAGCCTGAGGTGCTCCCTGCCCCGCAACCTCCCTTCAGCATCTCAGAATTCCTGGAATCCCTCTGGCAACACTTTTGTCAGTTTCTGTCTGCAGCCACCTTAAAGCCAGAGCTCTCCATTGTGTGTGCCTTCTGTAGACTCCAGCCCAGCTCTTTCTACATAGAAATACATAGTTACTTTCAGTGGCAAACACCACAATTACTTTTGCACCAACTGAATAACTTTCAACTCCCCTAAAGGCTGCCTCCAACCTCCTCCTCCTACCTTCACTGTTCAAACTCTCTCTGCTCCTCTCCATTCTCCCTGGATCACCCTATGATACAACAACTGAAAGGTTAATGCCTGCCCTGGCAGGGGACTTCAGACCCTTCCTAGCCCTACTGTCTTGCAAACCACTCCTGCTGCTTAAATAGCATTGAGAGAAGCATAAGATTAAGGTAATTAACATTTGCTGAACCCTCTAAGGCAAAGAATTATGGAGGGGAAGCCTTTTGACACCACCTGGACATGCTCTGGGCTTTTCTATATGGATCTTCCTCTGTGGAGGAAGAAACTAAATAGCTTTTCATGTAGTTTCATGATTTGATGATCTTTTTGTCTGCCATATACATAAAGAGATGAATATATTTTTCTTCTTTCAGGGGCCAGTAGATAATGCCCTCTTCACAGGAGTCTCATACTTGTTGGAAAAATTCTCAGTAGGGCCACTAGAGCAGGTGAGTCTCTGAGGGGGCAGGGAGGGTGGTGGTGGATCTTAGCTGGTGCCAAGACCGTCTGGAAAGGGTACACAGATCAAGGAGACAGGATCATGTGCTCCCTTGTGAAGGAGTGGAGGTGAGGTTAGGAAGTGGGGGAGGGAAAAGAGGAGAAAGGAGAGCAGCACAGGAGGTGGCAGAATGTGGAATGTAACTCCCTGGGACTTCTCATATAACTCCCTGAGACTTCTCTGTAACATCATTAGCTTTGTGAGATGATTAAGAGAAAGACCAGTTACAGAAATTTCTGAGGAGTCCAAGTTTCCAGATTGAAGGGAGGTGAAACAATATTTGTGAATGCAGGAGTCCAGCAGAGTCCCAATAGAAAGTTTCCCAAATCCCCAAATGGCAGGGGAGGTCTCCTCTGGCATCTAGGTTCCACAGTTAATCACTTTAAGTCGGTTTTCATATCTAAATAAATATAACTTGCTTACTTTACTCATTTTTAAATTTGGGAGGAGATTGTACCAAGTACCTTTTGGTCCTCCTCAACTCAAGACATCATGATTCCTTTGATGCTCTAAATTACAGGTTCTCAAAGTCTGGTCTTTGAAAGCTCTCCAAGTGGTCTATGGGTTGCTCAAATGCAATGGGAAGGTTTTGTTAGAAGAGGATTTTCTACTAGAGATTTGAATTCTCCATAAAAGGGTACAGAAATAGATATCTGAAAATTATAATCACAAAGATGGTCACATGCTAGGCAAACACTTCAAATGGTGTGGTGTGTGCGTGTTCTGTGGTTGCAAGCAGAAGCTTCGAGGTAGGTGGTCCAAGAGATTCCTTCAGCATGGTTCACAGTCTGAAGTCTCATTTACAATGAAGTTAAGCCAAACTCTTATAGGGCCATTAAAAAATCAAAGCAGGCCGGGCCCGGTGGCTCGTACTTCTAATCCTAGCATGTGGGAGACCGAGGTAGGAGGATCACTTGTGGTCAGGAGTTCGAGATCAGCCTGGTCAACACAGTGAAACCCCATCTCTACTAAAGATACAAAAATTAGCCGGGCATGGTGGTGTGTGCCTGTATTCCCAGCTGCTTGGGAGTCTGAGGCAGGAGAATCACTGAACCCAGGAGGCAAAGGATGCAGTGAGCCGAGATTGTACCACTGCACACCAGCCTGGGTGACAGAATGAGACTCTCCATCTCAAAAAAAAAAAGCAACAATAACAACAAAAAGAAATCAAACCACTTTGTTTGAGAATCTTTAAAACAGGTCTTTGTAACTGATACTTCAACTGGGAAAACATCCTGACCCTAAACCTTTGCAATTTCATTTCTGACCATAGTGAAGGGATGTCTTGGTCACATCACCCTCATATCCAATTTTATTTCTAGTAATATAAACAACTACTCAGCTTTGAAGTTTAATGCTGAGTCATATTTTAGGGGATGGTTTGGAAAGAGACTGGCTAGGAAATCCTTCGCAAGAAAGGGTTTTTGTTTGTTTGTTTGTTTTGTTGTTGTTTTGGTTTTTTGTTGTTTGTTTTTCAGACAGGATCTTGCTGTCACCCAAGCTGGAGTGAAGTAGCATGATATTGGCTCATTGCAGCCTCGACTTCCCAGGCTCAAGCAATCCTCCCACCTCAGCCTCCCAAGTAGCTGGGACTACAGATGTGTGCCACCACGCCCAGCTAATTTTTGTATTTTTTAAAGAGATGGGGTTTTGCCATGTTGCCAGGCTCATCTTGAACTCCTGGACTCAAGCGACCCACCCACCTTGGCCTCCCAAAATGCTGAGATTACAGGTATGAGCACTGTACCCAGCCCAGAAATGGTCTTTTGAAAACCTTCATTAATCTTTACTGCAGCACCTATTTTCCAACTTTAATATAAACAATGCTGCTCCATCCATTGGTTCAAAACTATGGCAAGAATAGAGATCATTCAGATGTCAAGAATTTGGAAGTGGTATAATTGCATGTAATCTCCCCAAATCATAATAAAACAGACATAGAAACTAGAATGATGAAAGAACATTGATGTCACCTTCAACAAAACTGGGTGAAAAGGAATTCTCACAACTCTAGAATATGGGTGGGTGAACCAAAACATGAGACAGCAGCAGGAGCGCAGAGAGCAAAGAAAGTCCAGAAATATTGTATGAACCACAGCATCTATAAATTGCCAACAAAACCTGTCCCTCAAAGGAAGAGACCATACATTGTGTGAGAATCTATGTGAGCAAACTGAAAAACATTCCGGGAGAAAGGCTCCCATGTGATGGGGAAAGATGGATGGACTGTGCCGTTGTCAACTTGGTCTGATAATGTGTTGTGCTAGGCTGGAGAACAACCCCAAATACGCCCACATTCAATTCCCTGGAAACTGCAACAGGGATTTAGCAGATGTGATTAAGGACTTTGAGATGATAGATATCCTGGATTATCCAGATGGGCTTGATATCATCACAAGGGTCCTTATAGTAGAGAACCAGGAGGATCAGAATCAGAAAGTGGATGTGACCACAGAAACAGAAGCCAATGCACTTTGCAGGTGGAGGAAGGGGGCTTGAACCAAGAATGTAGTCAGTCTCTAGAAGATGGAAAGGCAAGAAATGGATTCTCCCCCAGAGTCTCCAGAGGGAGTCCAACCCTGCCAATACCTTGATTTTGGCCTAGTGAAGCCCATTTTGAACTTCTGATTTCCAGAACTGTAAAAGCTAATACATTTCCTTTTTTAAATTTTTTTGAAACGGAGTCTCGCACTGTCTCCCAGGCTGGAGTGTCATGGCGTGATCTGGGCTCACTGCAACCTCCGCCTCCCGGGTTCACAAAATTCTCCTGCCTCAGCTTCCCAAGTAGCTGGGCTTACAGGCACACACCACCATACCTGGCTAATTTCTTCTTTTTTTTTTTTTTTCTGTATTTTTGTATTTTTAGTAGACGGGATTTCACTATGTTGGCCAGACTAGTCTCGAAACTTCTGACCTCGTGATCCGCCCGCCTCGGCCTCCCAAAGTGATATATTTGCATTTTTAAGCCACTAAGTCTGTGTGTTGTTATAGCAGTAATAGAAAACTTATACAGATGGAAACTATATCTCCCAGAACCGTCTTTCCTGTATGTTCTGTCAGAGTTGGCCAAAAGAAGAATTTAGATGAGACTGGGGAAGTGATAGTGAAGTAGGAGCCATTCCTCTTTGGAGCACTTTGTGATGAGATAAGATGCCCCACAGGGTTCAGGCCAACTTCACTGTCTGCCTCTGTGCCTAGCTCTGCTTCCAGACCACTGGTCCTGCTGACCCACAGCACCACAGGCCTCCCTGCAGGTACTTGGGAGGTTTTTTGGTTTTTTGTTTGTTTGTTTGTTTGTTTCTGTTAGGGACAATGCTGCTATGGACCGTCTTGAACCTGGAGAATTTTTCAAGACATTTTCTAGGGCATATACTTAGGAGTAGAATTGCTAGGGTTTTGTGTATGCATGGTAAGCATTTGATCACATCGATATTAGACCATGGCTGCACCAAGGCAACAGCTTTCCTTAGATCTCTGGGCAAGCTCCCTTCACAGTGCCACTTCAGCACTGAATATTTGCTTCCCAGATTCAATTGCATTCTCCAACCTGTGCTCCCACAGAGGATTAGCTAGATGATACCAGTATTTCTCAAAGTGATGATATCAATTCATTTTGCAATGACTGAGAGTTTCTATTATTCCATAGCCTCAACAATACTTGATATTGACTAATTCTTAATTTTGACCAATCTGTAAACTATGTGCTGATATCTCCTTGTGGCTTTAATTTGCATTTTTCTGATAACCAGTGAAATTGGGCATCTCTTAATACTTTTAGTGAACTTCTGGATTTTCTTGTTTGTGAAGTGCTTGCAACTTTGGCCCATTTTCCTATGGGGCTCTCTGCCTTTTAAAAATTTGATTTATAGTTCTTTATCTAGTCTGGATATTAGTCCTTTATCAATTATACATATTGCAAAGATCTTATCCCAGTGTGTGGCTTGCCTTTTCACGCTCTTTAAAAAGTCCCAGCCAGGTGCTCATGCCTATAATTCCAGCATTTTGGGAGGTCAACGCTGGAGGATCGCTTGAGTCCAGGAGTTCAAGACCAGCCTAGGCAACATAGGGAAACCCCATCTGTACAAAAAAAATGCAAAAATTAGCCGGGTGTGGTGGCACATGTCTGTAGTCCCAGCTATTCAGGAGGCTGAGGTGAGAGGATTTATTGAGCCTGGGAGGTGGAGGCTGCAGTAAGCCATGATCATGCCACTGCACTCTAGCCTGGGCAACAGAGTGAGACCTTGTCTCAAAAACAAACAAACAAAAAATCTCCCTAATATCGATGTGATCAAATGCTTACCATGCATACACAAAACCCCAGCAATTCTACTCCTAGGTATATACCCTAGAAAATCTCTTGAAAAATTCTCCAGGTGCAAGATGGTCCATAGCAGCATTGTCCCTAACAGGAAAAAAGAAACAAACAAAAAACCGAAAAACCTAAATGTCCATCAACATAAGAGATAAGAGTATTTAAGTTGTTCATACAAGGCACTAACCTTTACACACGTGCATCCACACGGGAGAGTCTCAAGGTTACCTGTGGGGAGAAGAGGGGATGTGAGATGGGAAGGGTGCACAGGGATGCTGGCAACATTCTATTTTTTAAACCTAAAAGGTGTTTGCACAGCTATTCACTGTGTTTATTCTTCTTTGAAATGTGCATATATTTTATATATGCATTGTCATATTATCTATGTTTCTAATAAAACATTTTAATAGGTACTATTCTCCTAACAATCCTATTTGTCATCTTGGTTTAAGGGAATGGAATGGAAGATTCTGCATACTTTTGGGGAGCAGTTCCCATATCACATGGGCTGTGTGTTAAAAATTCAGACTGCCAGCACCTACCCAGGCTACAGAAGCAGAATGTCCAGGGTGGGTCTGAGGCCTCAGTGTCCAGGGGCACTCAGGGGTCCTGTGGTCATTTCCCCCCCACCCCCGTCATTTTCTATCTAAACCTATTGGGCCATCCCAGAGCACCCAGCCCTCTGCAGATCCGCCAGCGTCAGTGGCTTCCTACTGCCCTCTTGTGGCCGATTTTTCTACCCAAACTGGGCAGAGTCTGACAGCCAAGCACAAGGGAGTAGACAGAATTGTGTTCTGAGATCAGAAGTCTGTCTGGATTTGGTGGTGGCTCCGAGGACTCGCATAGTTGAGCTAGATGCCAAAACATGACACCTAGAACCCACTGGCTTGTCTGTTATTTTTGCTGAAGTCCTATGGATCCATAAACCCCTCCTGGCTGCTCCAAACCCTCATGGTGCTTGGTCCCCTTTCTCTGGGTTCACTTCCCCACCCACACCTGTCATGCACACACACCTTCCCTACCTTATCTGGTCTTCATTTCTGCCTGAACAAATATCTATGGTCTAACCAGACCCCTGGTCCTGGTCTCTGCTGGACGATCTTATTCTGTCTTTCGGTTCCACAAGACCAGGGCTGTTGTGAGACAGATGAACGCTTGAGACCAGGACCCAGTTGGACACGCTCAGTGCCTACTGCTCTCCCACCCCTATTCTCCTTTCTATTCCATTTCACTTTCTCTTCCTCGATCTGTCAGGGTTTCTGATCCTGACAATGAGCTTGAAATGGTCAGGTTTACTCAGAAAAAAAGACAGGAAATTGGTATCACTCAAAGAAAAGCCTAGATCAGTTCTCAGGGACAGATTCCAAGTATGTAGAATCCCCACTCACTCGCCTTACCTCTGTCCACAGCTCAGACACTGTGTGAATCCTAAATTTAGGCCCTTCTATAACATGTGGCTACTGACATCCAGAAAGGCTTCTCCCCCGAAAGTCCTAACCCACCCAAGGGAAGGCCGTGCAGTATAATGATTAAAAATATTAATTTGGAATGATAATTTCATTGGACTCTCTGCTTGCTTATATGTTGGGTGGGTTTGGGCCACTTATTTTTATATCTCTAAACCTCAACTTCCTTATCTGTAAAATGGGCTAATAATATTTAACTCACAGATCATTGTGATTATCAAATGAGACATTGCATTTTTAAAAGGCTTATGACATTTCATAACTAGGAAGCACTTAACAGACACTCATTCTTCATTATGAAGTCCAGACTTTCTAGGACTCAAAGGACTCTATCTCAGGGGTGGAATCATCTGGAGCCCTGGCAGCATCGGTTGCCCAAGTCTCCTTTCTGAACAGCCAGGTCCCTGGGAATTCTCTAGGGAATGAAGTTGGACTTCATGCAAACTTCATACTTCTTCGAACTCCACCATGATTCTGGCCTAGAGGCTCTGACCTCCCGCCCAGAGATCACACTGCCTCTCCTCAGTCTCACCCTGTCAATCAAGTCGGCTACAGGACCTGCTCAGTCAGGAGCGTGTACCCCACTTTCTCTTCTATTCTCCTGCTGGCTTCCTCTCCTCCACCACCCCCTTCCTCTCACTTACTTTCAGCTGCCAAGAATAAGATACCGTTTTACCCACATCCATCTACTGTCACTCAGTCTGGGGACTGGGACTTCCTGAATCAGCACAACTTTTTCTAATTAGGTGGCCCGTAGTTGCATGCTTCAAATGTAGTGGTTGAATTCCTCAAAGAAACTCTTCAGGAGGAAGGAAGGGTGTGGCAGATTATGCCACCCCAAAATATGCCACTTTGACATGTTAAAAAAACAAAAACAAAAACAAACAAACAAAAAAAACTTCAGCAGAATTAAATTTAAGGGAGTTTAATTGAGCAATGAGCAATTCGCAAATCAGGCAGCCAATTCAGAGAGACTCCAGGAGTGCCTCGCGGTCAGAACAAATTTATAGACGAAAAAAGTAAAGTGACATATAGAAATAGGAAGTGAGGCACAGAAACAGCCGGACTGGTTACAGCTCGGCGTTTGCCTTATTTAAACACAATTTGAACACTCAGCAGTGTATGAGTGGTTGAAGTATGGCTGCTGGGACTGGCCAAGACTCACTGACGGTTACAGGCATATACTCTTAGTTAGGTTTTCAATCTCGTCTACCAATTAAGCTAGGTCACAGTTCATCCACAAGGACTCAAATATAGAAGTACAGAGTCCTTCTCAGGCCGTATTTAGTTTGCTTTAACAGACATAAGGATTATTCTGAGCTGATGATAATTAAGAATTGCACAGAAGAAAAACTCTGCTCTCCTTTTTTCTACCAGGAAGGGCAGGACAGTTCTTAGTCACCTGAGACTACCCTAGATCCTAGATCCCACACGCTAGATACAGAGGAACAAACTTGACCAACCAGCCCTTATCATCCATGAGTTTCCCATTTATCTTCCCACAACTTTCTCCCCCATGAAGTCCAGAGTGCTTTTCCTTTCTCTTGTCACTTCTCTACAAAAGTATTGGTTTTTTGGTTAAGATGTTATATAAGCCCAAGTTCTAACCATCCCTTTGAGTTACTCATCTTTGGGTACTTCCATGTGTATGTGTGACACATGCTAATAAACTTCTGTTTGTGTTTCTCTGGTGAAAGTGCTTTTGTTAGTCTAATTCACAGGGCCTCAGTGGGAGAACCTAAGATGGCTAGAGGGATAAGATTTGCTTTCCTCCCCTATAAAAGTAACCCAGGGGTGGGTAGAGGAAGAGGCAGATAGTGCTGTTAGGAAGTTCTCTGTGCGCAAGTTCAGCATCCCTAGAAGGCCTCTACTCCTACCCTCAATCCTGCTTTGTTTATTCAATACTTTCTTCCTCCTGTCCTCCCAAGTCAAGTGTCTGTGTGAGGTTACCTCCTACTTGAAGGTAGGAACCCTGGGCTGCTGACATGGCCCATTCCTACAGATGACAGCGTTGATTAGAATTTACACTCAAAGCAAATTTTGCCTGATTTATTGGAGAAGTTTCCTTAATCCTCCTTCTGTTCTATGTTCTCTAGGCCATAGAGCCTGGAGTGTCATTGAGGGTACTGTGAGCAATCTTGCCTTCAGTTAACCACTTAATAAACTCTTTATTCATAATTAGATGTTGGGGGAAAAGGATAACTTCGCAGTAATCATAAGGCCTGGGTTACAGCCCCAGCTCCGCACTCATTGGCTATGTGATCTTTGTAAGTCATTTTCCCTTCCCTGGGTTCCTCATCTGCCAAATGCAAAAGCTGGGCTGGATGGGATAAGAGCCCCCTTCCAGCTCTGACGTTTCAACATCAGGTTTGCCAGTACACAAGAAACTCAGATTTGCACTGCCCTTCTGAGAAGCTCCAGTCCAGTCATTCAGACAGTCTGCTTTATCCCTCAGTACAACTTCAAGGGTAGGTTCTTGACTTATCTAAAACACAGATACCAGAGGGTGACTTACTTGAGGTCACAAAGTAAATCAATGTCAGAGGCCAAAACAGCAACTCAGCTTTTCCAACCAGCTTTCTTCCATCAAGACAGCCTGAGGAGAAAACAACCCTCAATGCCACCCCTATACGGGATAAGTTTGTATCCATGCAAAACTCCTTTTAACTGATATTTTAACTTTCAAAATTGTGTGTATGTAAACATGTAGCCCATCACCATTCAAAACTCTCCTTTAACTGGTGCGAAAGAGCATTGGGAAATTATGATGAAACTGTATCTGTCAGCTTTTATTCCCATTTAAAAAATGAAAACAAGACAAAAAAAAAAAAAAAAAACACCTAGAAACTGCAGTTTAGATATACAGCCCACACACTGAGCAGGCCCTGATGGCACTGATTCAGTGTGAGGTGGTTAGTACTTGGCAGCTGTTCATTTTAGAAGCTGCATGCATTATACACAAAGCTCGCTGGCACAAGAATCAACACTGGCTCGGCCCCTAGTATCAAATCCTCAAAGGCCACTCAGACCCCAGAAGAGAAAACCCTGAAAGCCAATGTTTTTTCCCAAGGCAACACTATCTTATCTTTGACATTCTGTTCCCTTATCTAAGAAAAGAGAATCCAATTCTTCCTGCTTTCCCAGAGCAGTATTTGAACTGTCAGAAGCAATACTGGTTTCTTATTTTCTTCTATCAAGACCACAACTTTCACACAACTTTGTCAAAGTAAATTAGGGATTTTGCAAGAGGCTGTGGGCAGGTAGTTTCTTGTTAGATATTTATGCTTAACTGTGTCACCATTATTTTTACAAATAGGCTTGTTCGTTTCAGACAGTTCTAAATACTCACTCAGGTAGAAAAGCAAGCAAGAGCTCTTGAAACCCTCCGGGATGGAGTTGGGAGCTAGGGAAACAGAAATGCTAAGAGGGGCAGAGACCAGAGAAAGCTTGTGGTTGGGCCAAAAAAGGAACAAAATGCTAGACCTTGAAACTAAAGGCCATGGAAATGACCACAGACATCTGTAGCGAAAGTCAGAGCATGAACCCAAAGACAGAGGTGGAGGTAAGGGCTGACAGCAGAAACAAACTCCTGTCATGGGAAGTAAATGGGAACAGAGCATGGCCACATGGTGGATGAGCCTCTCCAAGAGCTTAAGAACTTAGCACACCCCCAGGAACAGCAGAGAAAGTGAGCAGGGAGGGGAAGAGTCCCAGATTTGACTGAGTGGTTACCCAACAGAGATTTTAAAATCTGCAAGTAGGCCTGGTGTGGTGGCTCATGCCTGTAATCCCAGCACTTTGGGAGGCCAAGGCAGGCAGATCATTTGAGGCCAAGAGTTCAAGACCAGCCTGGCCAACATCATGAAACCCCCTCTCTACTAAAATTATAAAAAATTAGCTGGGCGTGGTAGTGTGTGCCTGTAGTCCCAGTTACTGTGGAGGCTGAGGCACAAAAATCCCTGAAACCCAAGAGGCGGAGGCTGCAATGAGCCAAAATGGTGCTACTGCACTCTAGCCTGGGTGACAGAGCAAGATTCTGTCTTAAAAAAAACAAAAAAAAAATCTGCAAGTAACTGAGTTACTTTGAATTGGCCATTTTAATTTCTTCCACTGTATTGCTGGCCAGAATTAAGAGTTCTACCACTAAGCACACTTATGGATGAATATAGAAAGAAAGTGACATTTCTGCGTATTGCAATTTTGTGACTGTGAAAGGCTTACCTGCTATACTAGCCATGTTTTGTTTTATTGAGGGATGTTAGTAAATGTCTATAAAATATTTATTGCCCCCCCTCGCACCAACAAAGCTAAGGCAGTTGTCAGCATCTCTTACAGCAAATCTAATCCAGAAGCATACTAGAATAATTTAACTTTGACAAAACAAGGGATTTTTTTTTTTCGTATTGTGAGAGACCGGAAATCGCCACCCAGAAACATGCCGCTTTGGCCTCCAGATTGTTTTGAGCTGAAGGCAATTACAAAGAAGCAGATGCAAGAAATCTCTCTGCCCTCCATCTATTTGCCTAAAAGTAGGACATGGATTTTCAAAGACAGGTGTAGCCTGCCCCACCCTTTCTACCAGGGAGGACAAGAGTTAACCACTGAAGACGACTTTGGACCCTTACCGGCCTGGAGATGGCACCAGAGGAAGCTGCATTAACAAGCCTTACTAAGTCGCCTTTCTCTGCCATTTATTCACTTTCTCCCAATTTGCTGCCTCTAGAGACTCACAGTCCTTTTTTTTTTTTTCTTGTCACTTCTTTAAAATTTTATTTTTCTTTGTGGAAGGTGCCATGTAAGCTGAAATTCAGAGCCACCTCTTTGAGAACTACTCATTCCCTGGGCATCTCCCATATACATATGAAACATACATGTTAATAAACTTCTGTTTTTCTTTTATTTACCTGTCTTTTGTTATAGGAGTTTGTTCTAACTAAGAACTTACAAAAATTGAGGAAAAAATTATTTTCTTCCTCTACAGCAGCAGTCCCCAACCTTTTGGCACCAGGGATCATTTTCATGGAAGGCAATTTTTCTACCACCAGGGGTGGGGGAATGGTTTCAGGATGAAATTGTTCCACCTCAGATCATCAAGGATTAGATTATTGTAAGGAGCATGCAACCTAGATCCCTCAAATGCACAGTTCACAACAGGGTTCGCACTTCTCAGAGAACTGAATGCCACTGCTGATCTGAAATGAGGCGGAGCTTAGGTGGTAATGGATCACTTGCTGCGGCCCCATTCCTAATAGGCCAGGGACCACTACTGGTCTATGGCCTGAGGGTTGGGGAGCCCTGCTCTACAGTAGTGCATATAGTGGAATGGACCAATATTCCTAATATATAATGCTCTAGTCAGAGGTCAGAGATTCTCACATTTAAGTCATACATGGACATGTTTTACAGAAAAATACACAGAATCCTTATGTTGACTTATTTCTATTATGTTTCTTAAACATAAACTTGGTACAAAATGCTTATGTTTAATGTCCCTTTATAATTATACATGAAAAAATATAAAATAAATATAAACAATGCCAATATAATTCAAGTTAACAGCATTAATTGAATGATACTTGATGCTGTTTTGCTGAAGGTAAGTTGCAATTCCAAGGATGACTGACACTTCAGTGCAGTTTCTTGTCTGTTCAGTATGTTTATCCTACTAAATGCCCTGGGAACACCTGATGCTTCTGCTGTTTCTTTGTCTTCCTAACGCACAAAAAGTAAATACAAAGTCCAAGGGTCACCGTAGCTTAATCTGCTTGAATTAAGGGACTCTTCCCTCTAGGTTCAAGGAGTTAGAAGTTCAGAGTCACTAGTTTTTTATCATTAAACTGGAGGAGGGTCCCATCACCACTCAAGATTCTATCCTTTTGCCATATAAGGAAATTTGTGCTGTGTCTCATCCCATCATCAGACCTACCCCATCCTTGCTGAGGTCAGCCACAGATCTTTCAATGGAAAGTGAATAAAAATGTATGCTTGGTGCCACTCAGCTTTGGAGCTATGTTTATATAATTCAGTAAAAGAAAAGAGCTGTTGCATTCATCTGTTAGCGTATACTTATTACCTGAGTGTTTGCAACCTAGTGTGAATAAATATGTTCACCTATTATTTCTCTTGGAAATTCAGTTTAACCCATTTATTTATAGGTATAGATTGAAAAGTCTTGTGTCAAGACATTTTAAGTTCCAGTAATATTTCCTGATGGTTGGGGGGAAGGGTAGATTGAAAAGGAGAAAACTTAAACTATAAGCCAAAATAGCCCTAAAAGTAGATCTGACATAGTCCTTATGGCATGTTTAAATCCAGAAGCATTCATTTCAAATCTATCTTATGAGAGATGGGGCTGGTCTAGTTGGGTATTGGAGGCTTATTCCCAGAAGCATTTAAGACTGAGAAGAACCTATCAATGATGCCTGATACATGGAGTCCGCCATGTCCTCCAGGCAGAGGGCAATTCAGGGAGTCTATACCTTCTGTCCATCCCAGCTTTCTTTCCTGCCATAGTACTGATGGAGTCACCTCCTCAATGTACCATATAAACCCTCTCCTCTATCACAAGAATCTCAGGAGTGTTTTTTGGTTAATTCAACAAATTCTTGGAGCCAGCATACATCAACTGCCTTTCTTAACCTCTTATATTATTTAAGCCCCGGTTAATGAAGTTTCTGGTGACATAATATGTTACTGAAACACATTCTTCTTTTTAATACAGATATTCCTCCTTAAAGTGGAAAAGCATGCTAGCAGAAGAGCTAACTCAGGCTCGTGATCAGTATCCTATGCCCTGGAATCCGTTAAGAGGCTAGAATTACTCTCAGGAGACAGACAGGAAATATCTGGGCCTAAACCACTCTGATATGAAATTGGGTTTAGAAATCTGGCTCGCTTTTACCGAAATATCTAAGGGAAGCTACCAAATCTTAATGGAGCAATTTTGTTTTCTCGCCCACAAGGTTCCCTGCACAATAGTCATTTCTCTCCCTTTATGGCTGTTTGACAAAAGTTGTCTCCCACAACAGAGTTGGAAATGATAGTTATTTCTTTCCTGAAACAGCTGCCTTTCAGCTACAGCACAGGTATGACCAGTTACAGCCACCGAGACATAAGCAAAGTGTGGAGAAACTTTCCTCATAAATAAAAAGAAAGAGATGTATGAGGAGAGTTCCCTTCTTCCCTTCTGCCTTTAGAAGGAAGTGTGAGGGCATGATTTCTGGAGCTTTGGTAGCCACTTTGCAAACATGAGGATACAGGCCTAGGATGAAAGCTAACCAGCTGTGGGTAGGAACATGGAATACAGAAAGAGTCTGAGTTCCTAATGACAACATTGTGATGCTGGATCAATTCAGCCTTTAGACTTTTTGTGATTTGAGATAATAAACACTAAAAGTGTTTAAGCCACTTCCAATTGATTTTCTATTACTTGGAGACAGAAGCATCCAACCAATATAGTAACAACTCACAGTAAAGGATCACTAATTCCCCAAACTTGTTAAAATGGAAGAAAATTGTTGTTTTGTTGTTTGTTTTTTTGAGACAGAGTCTCACTCTATTGCCCAGGCTGGGGTACAGTGGCATTGTCTTGGCTTACTGCAGCCTCTGCCTCCTGGGTTCAAGCAATTCCCCTGCCTCAGCATCCTGAGTAGCTGGGATTACAGGCGCACACCACTAGGCCTGGATAATTTTTGCATTTTTAGTAGAGATAGGGTTTCACCATGTTGGCTAAGCTGGTCTTGAATGCCTGACCTCAGGTGATTCACCTGCCTCAGCCTCCCGAAGTGCTGGGATTACAGACGCTAGCCCAGCCAGAAGAAAAATGTTTTAATTTGGTTCTTATCTTCCTTCTGTGATTCCACTGGATTTGGAAATATTGGACAGGAGGAATCTGGCAAATGAGAATTCAGATAGTATGATTAGACATTCATCACAATTATTCAACAAATTATTGTTTACTTGTAATAATCTCTGCCTTAGTCTGTTGAGGCTGTGATATGGTTTGGCTGTGTCCTCACCCAAATCTCATCTTAAATTCCCACATGTTGTGGGAGAGGCCTGGTGGGAGGTAATTGAATCATGGTATCAGGTCTTTCCTGTGCTGTTCTCTTGATAGTGAATATGTCTCACAAGATCTGATGGCTTTATAAGGCAGAGTGTCCCTGCACAAGCTCTCTTTTTGCCTGCTGCCATCTACGTAAGATGTGACTTGTTCCTCCTTGCCTTCTGCCATGATTGTGAGGCCTCCCCAGCCATGTGAAAATGTAAGTCCATTAAACCTCTTTCTTTTGTAAATTGCTCAGTCTTGGGTATGTCTTTATTGGCAGTGTGAAAATGGACTAATACAGGCTGCCATAACAAAAATATCATAGCTGGATGCCTTAAACAACAAACAGTTATCTCTCACAGTTCTGAAGGCTGGGAAGTCCAAAATCAAGGTGCCAGTGAGATGGGATAGTTTCCTTGACCCCCTTTTTGAGTGGGAACTGGAGTGACTTGTTTCACTCAGCCCACCACTGGCTGTTCCTCACGCGAGAGGGAGCGTGCGAGCAAGTGAGTGCAGGAAGAGGAGGGAACGAACGCTGGAACTGGCCGGTCACTCCTCTGGCGGGAGTAGGCTCTGTGTGGGCCCCACAACAGCATCCAAGCCCCTGCCCTGTGGGCACCTGGGTTCTTGTCTGGCATCCAGGAAGTATCAGGTCACACAAACAGATTGAAGGGTAGTGTATGCAGAGGATTTTATTGGGTGATGGCTCTCAGTGGGATGGGAGTTAGAAAGGGGATGGTGCGGGAAGAAGGTGATCTTCCCCTGAATCCACACCATCTTAAATTAGACGCATCTATACATAGTCTCCAACACTAAGCCACTTGTATCCCTGACATTCAGCAGCTGGTATCCCCAGCGCTCAGCTGCTTGCATCCCCAACCGCTTGCATCAGCTGCTTGTGTTGCTCTGCCAGCTAGTCTTTTTATGGGCAGAGGATAGGGTCTGGCAGGCCAAAACAACAAAATTTGGGGGGAAAAATGGGGTCAGCTGTTTTCAGTTAGGGCCGAGGTTCTAGGCTTGAGGGTGGGGTATAGCTGGGAGCCCAGCCATTCTGTATCAACGGCAGATTTGATGTCTGGTAAGGGCCCACTTCCTGGTTCACAGACTGCTGTCTTTTTACTGTAACCTTATATGGCAGAAGGGGAGGCAAGCTCTCCAGGTCTCTTTTATAAGGACACTAATACCAGTCATGAGGGCTCCACCCTCATGATCTAATCAATTACCAAAGGCCTCACCTCCTAACCCCATCACATTACCTAACAAATGAAGTTAGGTAGGGGATATACAAGCACTACACTCACAATGCTTTCACTTTCTAGATTTAAAAATTTTTCCTTCCTTTTTTTTTTTTTTTTTTAAATCATACTCTCCCAGGCCTACTTTCTTTCCTTACAGTTTTATTGTGTCTACCTTCCATAACACCCTCAAGACAATATTCCAGAGAATTCTCTTCTTTCAAAAGAGCTTCCCCACCAGGTTGCTATTTTCTCCTGTTCTCTTTCCCTTTCCACTCCTCCAACCATGCTGAAGGCATCTCAAACCACAGGCTTTTATATAAACCACAGAATACATGAGAATTTATATTAAAAAAAAAATCTTGCCTGAATATGCCAGCAATTGGCAGTTACTGTTAAGATATTCTTAGACTCCATAATATATGAAAATTGAGTATTAACTTGAACCTAAAAATTAGGATACTGTGATTGAATAGACAATAATATTGCTTTAAATTTCTTCAGTGCAAGATATCTCTTACTGTAGTTATGCTAATGTGTTATAGTATATATAGCATGAAGCACTATAAGACATTATGTAGGAAGATTACAGAGAGAGTGAAGACAACATTGTCCCATGTATACATAATCCATGTGCTTTACAACCACTGTTGTGTATTTCAGAGTTCTACATCTTATCTTGGCTACACATTCCCTCCAACTTTCCCTTGGTCGGTGTGGCAGATTCTGTTGGCAAATTAACCCAAAACAATTCCCAACCTCCTTCTCTCTTTCATTCTCCTACTCTTGAGGTCAGAAAGCCAGGTACCTGGTTTCCAGCTCTCTTGCAGCTGGGAAAGGTCATGTGTTCTATTTCTGGCCAATGAGTTGAAAGGATAAGTTTCATGGGGGGGTTGCTGAGATAGCTTTTCTTTCCTGACAATTGGCACCATGTCTTTCTCTGCCTTCTTTCTGCCTTAAGCAAGAAAAGCACTAGGACAAAAAGCCAAAGCTGAGACTAATACAGCTGAAAGATAGAGTCTGGCTTTTGATGGCATCATGAATTGAAGAATCAATGCCAGCAACCACTTGCCTCTTTTTAAAAACTACTGTTAGACTATCTTGCTGTTGATACTTGTAATTGGAAGAGTTCTGAACTGATCCATCAATATTTTTGTACCTTCTCCTTCAGGCAAAAAATTGTCAGGCTCATTACATTTAGAGCACATGGCCAGACAAACCCACAAAATTATCAAATACATTCTCTACCATCAACCTTAGATATATAATTCCTCTTAGATAAATGCTTCATCCTAGTATCATCATCCTTTGCCTAGAGATTTACAGCTGCTAATGGTGAGCATGTGACTTTCACCAGTGAAATGTTCTGCATATACAGAATTCAGAGGTGGAATAAGAAGTATTCTAGCTATTGAACATAGAAAGCAGCAAGTTCCATAGGCTAGGGAAAGCACATCCCATTACTATCTGAATTTTAAGACTCTGGGAGAACTATAAAGTCCACATGGGCAATGGAGAAGGTCTACTGACTCAAAATATTAGCTTATATATAACCCACATTTTACCAAGACTCCCTAAATTGTGGGTAGCAGTAACATTGCATTAACATACTCATTTGATGGTTTCTTCAGTTGCTAATACAGGATCTCAATCCCCCCAAAATTAGGATACCCCAAGCATTTCTGTAAGTCCCCAGTGTAGGAGCAGAAGGAAAGCTTCCTCTGCTCGCTGCAGTTTTGCTGAAAATGAACTGACAAAGGGCAGACTAACAGGAGAAAAAGGGATACAAATATATTTAATGTGCATAAGGGAAAATCACAGGAGTGTGATTACCCAATAAACCAGTAAGGTCCAGATACTTATATACCCTTCTTCATAGGAGATGGGGAGATAGGGATGTAGGAGTAAATTATTTTCAGGGAAAATAAATGATCCCAAAGTTCCCCTGAGCTCTGGGGGAGGAGATAGGCAGGTGAGGAGCAGAACTTTACAATGAACAAAGGTTGTCTTATTATGCAGATAAAGTCCTCCAGGCAATTTCTGAGAATTGCCCTCAGAAGAACAGATGAAAAGTCTGGGTGTGGTGAAGACCCCCAGGCTCTTCACTTCTCCAATTATTTATAT